>NC_084611.1:28365322-28605322 GCF_033978795.1 Nerophis ophidion | reverse complement strand
CCAAGTTTAAAAAAACAAAACTTTTTTTTTTTTTTAATCTGTCCTTTCCAATCCATTTTCTACCGCTTGTTACTCTCGGTGTCTCCTAGCCGCTCAGGCAAATCATATTGTCTAAAAATGCATTTTCCCATCAATAACGTGCGGCAAGCGCGCCCTCTTTCAGTCAATGAGTCTGCGAAGAATATCTATATATCTATAAATAGATGGGTGGATATATATATATATATATATATATATATATATATATATATATATATATCCACCCACCCATCCATCCATTTTCTTCCGCTTATCCAAGGTCGGGTCGCGGGGGCAGCAGCCGAAGTACAGAAGCCTAGACTTCCCTTTCCCCAGCCACTTCTTACAGCTCTTCCCGGGGGATCCCGAGGCGTTCCCAGGCCAGCCGGGAGACATAGTCCCCCCCAACATGTCCTGGGTCTTTCCCGTGGCGTCCTACCGGTCGTACATGCCGGAAACACCTCCCTAGAGCCACCTCATCTGGCTCTTCTCCATATGGAGGAGCAGCGGCTTTAGTTTGAGTTCCTCCCGGATTGCAGAGCTTCTCACCCTATCTCTAAGGGAGAGCCCCGCCACCCGGCGGAGGAATCTAATTTCTGCCGCTTGTACCCATGATCTTATCCTTTTGGTCATAACCCAAAGCTCATGACCATAGGTAAGGATGGGAACGTAGATCGACCGGTGAATTGAGAGCTTTGCCTTCTGGCTCAGCTCCTTCTTCACCACAACGGACCATACCTTCACTCGTGAACAAGACTCCGAGGTACTTAAACTCCTCCACTTGGGGCAGGGTCTCCTCCCCAACTAGGAGTTGGCACTCCACCCTTTTCCAGGCGAGAACCATGGACTCTGACTTGGGGTTGCTGATTCTCATCCCAGTCGCTTGACACTCGGCTGCGAACCGATCCAGTGAAAGCTGAAGATCTTGGCCAGATGAAGCCATCATGACTACATCATCTGCAAAAAGCTGAGACCTAATCCTGCAGCCACCAAACCGGATCCCCTCAACGCCCTGACTGCGCCTAGAAATTCTGTCCATAAAAGTTTGTCACTGATTCTGTTCATAATTTTTATATATATATATATATATATATATATATATATATATACAGTATATATGTACAGTTGTGGTCTACAGTTTACATACACATTTAAAGAACATAATCAATATCATGGCTGTCTTGAGTTTCCAATAATTTCTACAACTCTTATTTTTTTTAGATAGAGTGACAGGAGCACATACTTGTTGGTCACAAAAAACATTGATGACGTTTGTTTTTTTTATGAATTTATAATGGGTCTACTGAAAATGTGACCAAATCTGCTGGGTCAAAAGTATACATACAGCAATGTTAATATTTGGTTACATGTCCTTTGGCAAGTTTCAGTGCAATAAGGCGCTTTTGGTAGCCATCCACAAGCTTTTTCACCACTCCTCTTGACAAAATTGGTGCAGTTCAGCTAAATGTGTTGGTTTTCTGACATGGACCTGAGGCTTCTTTTTTGGAACTACCTCAAGTTGAAAAATGTTCCCTAGAAGAATGTCAATTTTATTTGTCCACACGTTTAAGTTTGCACTTTGGGTAGGCCATTGTAAAACCTTAATTCTGGCATGATTTAGCCATTCCTTTACCACTTTTGACGTGTGTTTGGGGTCATTGTCCTGTTGGAATACCCAACTGCGCCCAAGACCCAACCTCCGGGCTGATGATTCTAGGTTGGCCTGAAGAATTTGGAGGTAATCCTCCTTTTTCATTGTCCCATTTATTATCTGAATATGAATTGATTAACATGGACCCTGACTTAAACAAGTTGAAAAACTTATTCAGGTGTTACCATTCAGTGGTCAATTTACGTAATATGTACTGTACTGTGCAATCTATTAATAAAAGTTTCAATCAATCAAAAATAAACTCTGTAAAGTACCAGCTCCATTGGTATTGTTCCATTTTTGTTTCATCTGACATCTCATGGACAAGGATAAAACCTTCTGGAAGAAAGTTCTGTGGTCAGATGAAACTAAAATTGAGCTGTTTGGTCACAATACTCAGCTATATGTTTGGAGGAGAAAAGGTGAGGCCTTTAATCCCCGGAACACCAACCCTACCGTCAAGCATGGTGGTAGTAGTATTATGCTCTGGGCCTGTTTTGCTGCCAATTGAACTGGTGCTTTACAGAAAGTAAATGGGACAGTGAAAAAGGAGGATTGCCTCCAAATTCTTCAGGAAAACCAAAAATTCTCAGCCCGGAGGTTGGATCTTGGGTGCAGTTGGGTGTTCCAACAGGACAATGACCCCAAACACACGTCAAAAGTGGTAAAGGAATGGCTAAATCTGGCTAGAATTAAGGTTTTAGAATGACCTTACCAAAGGGCTGACTTAAACATAAGGACAATGCTAAAGAAACAAGTCTATGTGAGAAAACCAACACATTTAGCTGAACAGCACCAATTTTGTCAAGAGGAGTGGTCAAAAATTCAACCAGAAGCTTGTGGATGGCTACCAAAAGTGCCTTATTGCTGTGAAACTTGCCAAAGGACATGTAACCAAATAGTGCTTGATTTACAACACCTGTGGCCGGGCCAAGTTAATAGGTCACCTGATACTAATCATTTGGATGGGTGGCCATTTACTTTTGGCAATATAGTGTACATACATACAGTTTATCCGACAAAACAGTGACGACAGTGAACAGTGCGCAGGTATATCCCACATTACACTCACCCCCGTATTGCACTCCCAATTACTGCATCCGATTATTACAGTAGTTTTCTGTTGCTAAGTCCTCTGATTGCCAGTTGGACAAAGGAAAATCTATACCTGTTGAGTGTTTATGTTGCTGTTCTGTACTGTTTATCGTTTGGCATCAACACAATTTCACTATGAAGAATGTGGTGTGGGCAGAGGTGGGTAGTAACGCGCTACATTTACTCCGTTACATCTACTTGAGTAACTTTTTGGATAAATTGTACTTCTAAGAGTAGTTTTAAAGCAACATACTTTTACTTTTACTTGAGTATATTTATAGAGAAGAAACGCTACTTTTACTCCGCTCTATTTATCTACATTCTGCGACAACGACTTTTTACTGTCAACTGAGTTTTGTTTTTTAATGATTTCTGCTGGTTGAGTGCTTCCGCATTTTTTCAATGAAAAAAAATGCGCCTTGGCTCAAAAAAAAAGTTGTAAAACACTGACGTAATATGTTAGGAATGGATGTAAGAGGGGAATTTTTGCCACGGCATTTTTGATGCTATGCAGGTGTACCTATGTAAAGACCGCAAGGAGTGTAGTCTTTGTATTTCTGTGATTTTCATCCACTTTGCATGTGTGGATGTGACTTTGTGTGCGTGTGTGTGTGTGTGTGTAACCTGCCAAACAGGAAGCAGCTGCACCAAGTCAGCTTTGCACCCGTGTTTCAGTGTGTGCTACTGCCAACTATGCACTACTATATGGCACGGGCTCCATTGTTTAAGATTTGTTCATCATCTCCCTCTCTATCCCCTTTGCTTTGGTTCTTAAAGCAGCTAACACCAGGAGAGAGTTAATTTAATCAGTGTTTTTTTTTTCATTTGCTCCACTTGCCCACTAACAATCCCTGCTGAGGATGTGAGGGCAATCCTATTTGCTTAATCACTGGAAAACAGGGAGTGACACTTCAACCCTGGCAGACTTTACCACTGTCCTGCAGTGAAGAGTGTGTATTCCACATTTTGTGACTTTGAAGATTTTTATCTAGAAAATTAACCCAAAAATACCTTGTTTTATTTATTAATTAAAAAAAATATAATCTTACAATAATTGAGAAACTGTACATGCTTTTCACACTGCAAAAACGGAAATTCAAGTAAGATTAAATATCTCAAATAAGGGTGATATTTGCCTATTTTCTGTCTGATACCATAATTCTTCTCACTAAGCAGATTTTATGTTAGAGTGTTTTACTTGTTTTAAGTGTTTTGGTCCTAAATGATCTCAGTAAGATATTACAGCTTGTAGCTGAGATTTGATGACCTATTTTGAGTAAAACATGCATGAAACTAGAATATCAACTGTTGCAAAGCTGTGTCATCAACACTCACAAGTATAAAACCACTTTTTTAAAGTAATATTTTTTTACTTCAAGCATGAAAAAAAAAATCATGATGCCGAGCGCATACATTATGTCAAAACAATGGCACTAGCATTTACTTAATGTAAGAGTATTTTTCAACATATTGAGAAAAAAATTGTCTATTTTTTTTTCCTACCAAGAAAAGTGCACTTGTTATTAGTGAGAATATACTTATTTTAAGGTATTTTTGGGTTAAATGGGGTTAGCTAATTTGACTTGTTTTGGAAAGTCTTGACAAGCCAAATTTTCTTGTTCTTTTAGCAGATAATTTTACTTAGTTTAAATAAAATACCCCCAATTTTTTTTCTTGTTTTTGAACGCTGACTTTTTGCAGTGCAGTGGTCATCAACAACTTGCATAGCATAGAATAAAATTGCAAAGCAAGGTTGGATATTTAAAAATTGGAAAAGATTGCGGTGAACATTTATCCTCAAATGTTGCAAACATATTTGGAGATGAGTAACTCTGTATGCAAGATTTAGATTTTTTAATTTTTAAATTTTTAAATTTTTTAATTTTTAATTTTTTTGGAAGCTTTTGCACAGTGGCCTAGTGGTTAGAGTGTCCGCCCTGAGATCGGTAGGTTGTGAGTTCAAACCCCGGCCGAGTCAAACCAAAGACTATAAAAACTGGACCCATTACCCCCCTGCTTGGCACTCAGCATCAAGTGTTGGAACTGGGAACTGGGGGTTGAATCACCAAAAATGATTCCCGGGCGTGGCACTGCTGCTGCCCACTGCTCCCCTCACCTCCCAGTGGGTGAACAAGGGGATGGGTCAAATGTAGCGGAGAAATTTCACCACACGTAGTGTGTGTGTGACTATCTTTGGTACTTTAACTTTAACTTAACTTTATTTTATTTTGTCATGCCACCACGGGAGGGTACTAGTGAGAGGAAAGTGGAAAAGTGTGATTAAAATCCTAAAACAGAAAATGGCTAATGTCCCTCCACAGTGAAGTGCTAATCCTCACCTCGATGGTGGCGAATAAACTATGTTGCCTACAAGTAGCACTGGAGGACGGCGAATATGGCTAAACACGCTACATCACACATCGTAAAAAGGATACAAGAGGCCATGCTAGATGGTAAGCTAAAGTTCTTGAATGTAAACAGAAGTTGGCGGATCAATACTAATGTCGACAGCATCGATACCAAGTTTAGTATCAGTACATGTATATTTAGTATTACACTGATTAGATCAATTTTGTCTTATTTCAACAAGTTTTATATTGTCGTTTTTGTGTCAAACTTGGATTTGGATTTGTTTTGATTCTTCCACGCAGAGGATGATTGGCACATGCCAGATGTGAATGTAAGTACATATTTGATTTATTTAAACACTATAATTCAAAACAGGAAAACAAAGGGCGCGCACAATGGCGGATGACAAACCTGACTATACTCAAACAAAAAACAGCACAATGGCATGACTATATACAAACAAACAAAAGATACTAACTGTGGCACAAAACAAACCAAAAACTTACGTGGTATAGACAATAAACAGTGTGGCAAGGCATGAAGGTGGATGAGGGTCAGGTAAAGTAGGTACGTGGTCATGAGGGTAGGTAAAATTCAAAGTTGCCAGGACGAGAACAGAAACAGAATGGCTAAAATAGTGACTATGATGATGATTAGTAACAGGTGTGAGGGCTGAGGACAGGGTGTGACTTGGAGGCAAGATGAAAATCAATGGTTTGGCATGGAGACGAAAACAAACCAGGAAGTGCAAAAACAGAACTGAATGTCCAAAAAACAAAACATAACATGACCAAACATAACAAAAACACAACATAATCCACAGGCATGACATTTTGTCATTGTATACAAACTAGATACAGAAGGGATTTAGGGGTAAACACCAAAAAGTTGAAATAAGACAGAATTGTGGGTTTTGCTTGTTTAGTTATTTTGCGCTTTTGACTTTATTTTGCTCAAAGTAATGTATGCAATAAAAGAGAATATATAAATAATGTAGATTCAGTATTTAATCGATAGGGCTGTGTATGATGGCCAATTCTCTAAATCGATTGGATTACGATTAATAAGGTTCTTAATAGGCTATTCGGAATTTGACTTGTTTTAATGGAATCTGCACTTAAATAACGAAAATGTCTGACCTTTGTGAGAAAATACAAATTTGCTTAATTTTTTTCTTTTCACCATAAACAACTTTGGGCAATTTCAGCTTGAACGGTAAGGGAAACAAAAATGGAGTTTTAAAATGCAAGTGAAAGTGTACTTGTATGAAACATTCTAGAGTATCACTACAGATTGTCATTGGTATTGTTTCTCTAAGTAATAATACTAAGTAATTATAACAGTAAATAAGTAAGATATTTTTTGGTGTGTAATGTTCTATATTTTCCATGGAACATATACAATTTTGGTGTTGTTTACTTGAGCCGTATTGCAGTCTACACGTATCTTTTATGAGTGACTGCCATCATGTTGCAGTTTAAACGTATCTCTTATGTGTGACTGCCATCTACTGGTCACACTTTTCATTTCACCATTTACCAAATAAAATAGCTTCGAGGTCGGTAAGCACAACCAAAATTAGTCCGTACATTGGGCGCATCAGGTTATAAGGCGCACTGTCGAGTTTTGAGAAAATGAAAGTATTTTAAGTGCGCCTTATACCCGGAAAAATACGGTATAAGGGAATGCACATTTTTTAAAATAAATATCTCCACGATGCCTTAACGGTTTTATTTACAATGTTTGGGACTTTTGCACATCCTAAATTACAAAAACAACAGGTACCAATAGGTAAGAAAAGTTAGTTTTGCATAATAGGTCCCCTTTAATACATAGCGGTTAGGTTTTTTGTTTTTTTTTACACATTTGTGGCTATAATTATGTTAAAAAATTGCCTACGCGGCTAAAATAAGTTACAGGAGGGCGACCTTGGAAGTGATTAAATCAATCTATTTTATTTGGTAAGGGAAAAAACGGTAACACTGTAGTATGGGGAACATATTCTAAGTAACAAAGTCTTGATTAAGAGTTATTTGGACACTGGGGTTACATATTGTCAGTAACAAAGACTTCATTTAGAGTTATTTGGTTAGGGTTAGGGTTAGTAATGGTGGTTCTATTATAAGGCATTAATAAGTACTTAATCATGACTTATTAAGAGCCAATATTTTACCGATTTGCATGTTAACAAGCAACTAATTAAGGGTGAATATGTTCCCCATACTAAAGTGTTACCGGAAAAACATAGTTTGAAATACTTTGCAAACAATTGAATCAAGCCAATTTCTTAAAGTTAAAGTTCAGTTAAAGTACCAATGATTGTCACACACACGCAGGGTGTGGTTAAATTTGTCCTCTGCATTTGACCCATCCCCTTGTTCACCCCCTTGGAGGGTGAGGGGAGCAGTGTGCAGCAGCGGTGCCGCGCCCGGGAATAATTTTTGGTGATTTAACCCCGAATTCCAAATCTTGATGAAGAGTGCTCAGCAGGGAGGTAATGGGTCCCAATTTTATAGCATACTTGCCAACTTTGAGACCTCCGAATTTGGAAGGTTATAGCTAGTTTATAGCCTGAATTCACTGAAATTCAAGTTAGTCTTTTATATATATGTATACATATATATACTTGAATTTCAGTGTTCATTTATTTAGACGTATACACACACATAACACTCCTCTTTACTCATTGTTGTATTTGAAATGCAATGCTTTGCTGCCAGTAGCACACTCTTTGAAGGAGCATAGGTATGGGCAGTATCTGTAAAATTAAATTTGTAGGTAAGTAGTGAGTTAAGGGTTGATTTGTCCATCCGTGTTCTATTCTCTGTCACTATGTTTTTTTTGGACATTACTACTATTTGTAATTTTGAAGCAATGCATGATGGGAATCCGGATGTTGTGTGTCAGTCTATTAACGTGCCGGCTGGAATAAACACACGCTGAGAAATACCTCCGTGCCTGCTTACTTTATTGGTTGTAGATAAACCTATGGATAAGGGAGACATATATAATAGTCTCCTTTTCAGGTGAGAGAGGACGCTAAAGGCAGTGCCTTTAAGGCACGCCCCCAATATTGTTGTCCGGGTGGAATCGGGAGAAATTCAAAAGAATGGTTGGCCGCGGAGATTTTCGGGTGGGACACTGAAATTCGAGAGTCTGCCGAGAAAATCGTGAGTGTTGGCATGTATGCTCTTCTCTCCTACGACTCGTCATTTAGGATGTCTGATGTTATTTCCGTTCCTGGTTTGATGACCCGACCTATCTTGCCTCTGATTGGCTTAATCTCAACCAATTGTGACTTAAACCATACAAAATCAGTTAAACATTGCATGAAGTTATATATCTCCTTCTTGTTGTATGTGCAGTTGTGCACTGAGCTCCAAAAGCCGTATATGTTATAGCGTGACTGGGCCGGCAAGCTGTTTATAAGGAGGAAAAGCGGAAATGACGACAGACTGTCCTCACTCAGGTCCGGCTGGAAATCGGGAGAATGGTTGTCCCGGGAGAGTTTTGTGAGAGGCACTGACATTCGGGAGTCTCCCGGAAAATTTAGGAGGGTTGGTAAGTATGTTTTATAGTCTTTGGTATGACTCAGCTGGGGTTTGAACTCATAACCTACCGATCTCAGGGCGGACACTCTAACCACTAGTCCAGTGGTTCTTCATCTGCGCATTCACCGAACCCTTATTTGTGAAAAGTTAAATGTTTTTTCTTTAAATTCAAGACAAAGTTATGTGTTTTTGGTAACACTTTAATATGGACTTAATTTTGAGGTTTTTGGACACTAGGGGAACATATTCTAAGTAACAAAGACTTAATTTGGAGTTATTTGGTTAGGGTTAGGGTTAGAGCAGTGGTTCTCAACCTTTTTTCAGTGATGCACCCCCTGTGAACATTTTTTTTAATTCAAGTACCCCCTAATCAGAGCAAAGCATTTTTTTGGTTTAAAAAAAGAGATAAAGAAGTAAAATACAGCACTATGTCATCAGTTTCTGATTTATTAAATTGTATAACAGTGCAAAATATTGCAAATTTTTTGTGGTCTTTCTTGAACTATTTGGAAAAAAGGATACAAAAATAACTAAAAACTTGTTGGAAAATAAACAAGTGATTCAATTATAAATAAAGATTTCTACACATAGAAGTAATCAACTTAAAGTGTCCTCCTTGGGGATTGTAATAGAGATCCATCTGGATTCATAAACTTAATTCTAAACATTTCTTCACAAAAAAACAAATCTTTAACATCAATATTTATGGAACATGTCTACAAAAAATCTAGCTGTCAACACTGAATATTGCATTGTTGCATTTCTTTTCAAAGTTTATGAACTTATATTCATATTTTGTTGAAATATTATTCAATAAATATTTATAAAGGATTTTTGAATTGTAGCTGTTTTTAGAATATTTTCAAAAAATCTCACGTACCCCTTGGCATACCTTCAAGAACCCCCAGGGGTACGCATACCCCCATTTGAGAACCACTGGGTTAGAGGGTTAGGGTTACAATGAGGCCATGCCGAATAAGGAATTAATAAGTTCTTAATAATGACTAGTTAAGAGCCAAGATGTTACTAATTTGCATGTTAATAGGCCACTAATTAATGGTGAATATGTCCCCCATACTAAAGTGTTACCATGTTTTTTTACTGATTCACAAAAGGAACCGTGCATGAACATCACCTTGTTCAAAGAACAAAATCGACACTAAATTCACACTAGACTGCATAAACTCACAAAAAAATGACACACCTGCAAATCAGTGTGACTACTGCTGTTTCCGTATCCGTAATACGCCGATAGGGAGAAGTTTTTATTGAGACGACGAGTCGGGTGTGTTTTGACCTCTGCGGAACCCCTGAGGCCGACTCACCGAACCCCTAGGGTTGGATCGAACCCAGGTTAAGAACCACTGCACTAGGCCAATGAGTAGGTTGCACCTTAGAGGTTGCAATGTGGAGATTGAATTTTCAATGTGGTAAAATCTTCTGTATAGAGTAAATTATTGTAACAACGGAAGTTCGGGGAAACAAAGAATGGGGTCAAGCCAACCACTACGTCCCCCTGGCAGATCCTTCTGGTCTACCCAGCAACTACCACAGCCTGAGCACAGTGTGTGCAGCTGACATGTAACACGTCAGAATGTTTGCCGGTCCTTTGTTTGCAGCGTTATTAAATAATCCTTCCCAGCACAGCGGCTCGCACTGTTCACATAGCAAGTGTGGGAGGTCACTTGTGAGTTTAGTATGCAAAACCCAGAGGCGGCACTCATTGACGTCTGACTCGTAACAAAAAAAAAAAAAAAAGGCCGACAAAGACGTACTCTGTTGCGTTTGTGGGCGTGTGTGAGAGTGGCTCTCGGCCGCGTATGCGTGCATGCGTGCGTTGGTTTGTAGGTGTTTACATGGCGTGATGACAGCCCGTTTACTCTCTTCCAACTCTCCCCTGCCGACTCCCTACCACCTTGTTCCCTCCTCCTTATTCAGGTAGGTGTGCGGCACGAGTCTATTTGAGGGCTGTGTTTGTGCGTGGTGTGCACTTTCAAGTCCCTCCGTCATTGTAAAATACAACCTTCTTTGTTGGCAAAGAGTCAGTGAATGCCTCTTCAAACACACGCTGGTTCGCCCCCAGGGCGTGTTTCCTTTTGATGCTACTCAACCATACACAGCCCGGCAGGTGTGTGGCGGCCGTCAGGTGTGTGTGTGAATGTGTCATCGGCCATATGGTCTCCTTTTAGTTCCTATTAACTACGGGCTCGCATGCACACGCACAGAGAAAGACTTTCACCCGAGCAACTGCAATATTTGGAAAACACACCAATGTGGGCGAATCAAAGGTTTTGGGAAGGCAGGCACCAATCGGGAGGCTCGGACTGAAAGCAGCTCGGCCAGTCAGAGCTGAGGACTCGAGCAGTCGGTTGGAGATAAGAGATGAACCAATCAAAACATGGGATTGGGTGGAATAGTTGTTTTTTCCAAAGTGGTTGCGCTGCCAAAGGTTCAATCCCCACCGTCTGCCATAGTAACATAGAGTAAGTGGTGGTAGTTGTTGTCCAGATACCAATATTTTGGTACTTTTTCGGTAATTTTCCAAATAAAGGGGACCACTGAAAATTGCATTTTTGGCTTTATTTCAAACAGAAGTGAATCGGGTGGAGATAAGAGATGAACCAATCAAAATATGGGATTGGGTGGAATAGTTTTTTCTTTTTTAAGTGATTGCGTTGCCAAAGGTTCAATCCCCACCGTCTGCCATAGTAACATAGAGTAAGTGGTGGTAGTTGTTGTCCAGATACCAATATTTTGGTACTTTTTCGGTAATTTTCTAAATAAAGGGGACCACAGAAAATTGCATTATTGGCTTTATTTTAAACGGAAGTGAATTGGGTGGAGATAAGAGATTAACCAATCAAAACATGAGATTGGGTGGAATAGTTGTTTTTTTCCAAGTGGTTGCGCTGCCAGAGGTTCAATCCCCACCATCTGCCATAGAAACATAGAGTAAGTGGTGGTATTTGTTGTCCCGATATCAATATTTTGGTACTTTTTCGGTACTTTTCCAAATAAAGGGGACCACTGAAAATTGCATTTTTGGCTTTATTTCAAACAGAAGTGAATCGGGTGGAGATAAGAGATGAACCAATCACAACATGGGATTGGGTGGAATAGTTTTTTCTTTTTTAAGTGATTGCGTTGCCAAAGGTTCAATCCCCACCGTCTGCCATAGTAACATAGAGTAAGTGGTGGTAGTTGTTGTCCAGATACCAATATTTTGGTACTTTTTCGGTAATTTTCTAAATAAAGGGGACCACAGAAAATTGCATTATTGGCTTTATTTCAAACGGAAGTGAATTGGGTGGAGATAAGAGATTAACCAATCAAAACATGAGATTGGGTGGAATAGTTGTTTTTTTCCAAGTGGTTGCGCTGCCAGAGGTTCAATCCCCACCATCTGCCATAGAAACATAGAGTAAGTGGTGGTATTTGTTGTCCCGATATCAATATTTTGGTACTTTTTCGGTACTTTTCCAAATAAAGGGGACCACTGAAAATTGCATTTTTGGCTTTATTTCAAACAGAAGTGAATCGGGTGGAGATAAGAGATGAACCAATCACAACATGGGATTGGGTGGAATAGTTTTTTCTTTTTTAAGTGATTGCGTTGCCAAAGGTTCAATCCCCACCGTCTGCCATACTAACATAGAGTAAGTGGTGGTAGTTTTTTCCAGATACCAATGTTTTGGTACTTTTTCGGTACTTTTCCAAATAAAGGGGACCACTGAAAATTGCATTTTTGGCTTTATTTCAAACAGAAGTGAATCGGGTGGAGATAAGAGATGAACCAATCACAACATGGGATTGGGTGGAATAGTTGTTTTTTCCAAGTGGTTGCGCTGCCAGAGGTTCAATCCCCACCATCTGCCATGGAGTAAGTGGTGGTATTTGTTGTCCCGATACCAATATTTTGGTACTTTTTCGGTACTTTTCCAAATAAAGGGGACCACAGAAAATTGCATTTTTGGCTTTATTTCAAACAGAAGTGAATCGGGTGGAGATAAGAGATGAACCAATCAAAAAATGAGATTGGGTGGAATAGTTGTTTTTTTCCAAGTGGTTGCGCTGCCAGAGGTTCAATCCCCACCATCTGCCATAGAAACATAGAGTAAGTGGTGGTATTTGTTGTCCCGATAGCAATAGTTTGGTACTTTTTCGGTACTTTTCCAAATAAAGGGGACCACTGAAAATTGCATTTTTGGCTTTATTTCAAACAGAAGTGAATCGGGTGGAGATAAGAGATGAACCAATCACAACATGGGATTGGGTGGAATAGTTTTTTCTTTTTTAAGTGATTGCGTTGCCAAAGGTTCAATCCCCACCGTCTGCCATAGTAACATAGAGTAAGTGGTGGTAGTTTTTTCCAGATACCAATGTTTTGGTACTTTTTCGGTACTTTTCCAAATAAAGGGGACCACTGAAAATGGCATTTTTGGCTTTATTTCAAACAGAAGTGAATCGGGTGGAGATAAGAGATGAACCAATCACAACATGGGATTGGGTGGAATAGTTGTTTTTTCCAAGTGGTTGCGCTGCCAGAGGTTCAATCCCCACCATCTGCCATAGAGTAAGTGGTGGTATTTGTTGTCCCGATACCAATATTTTGGTACTTTTTCGGTACTTTTCCAAATAAAGGGGACCACAGAAAATTGCATTTTTGGCTTTATTTCAAACAGAAGTGAATCGGGTGGAGATAAGAGATGAACCAATCAAAACATGGGATTGGGTGGAATAGTTGTTTTTTCCTAAGTGGTTGCGCTGCCAAAGGTTCAATCCCCACTGTCTGCCATAGTAACATAGAGTAAGTGGTGGTAGTTGTTGTCCAGATACCAATATTTTGGTACTTTTTCGGTAATTTTCTAAATAAAGGGGACCACTGAAAATTGCATTTTTGGCTTTATTATAAATGGAAGTGAATCGGGTGGAGATAAGAGATTAACCAATCAAAACATGAGATTGGGTGGAATAGTTGTTTTTTCCAAGTGGTTGCGCTGCCAGAGGTTCAATCCCCACCATCTGCCATAGAAACATAGAGTAAGTGGTGGTATTTGTTGTCCCGATATCAATATTTTGGTACTTTTTCGGTACTTTTCCAAATAAAGGGGACCACTGAAAATTGCATTTTTGGCTTTATTTCAAACAGAAGTGAATCGGGTGGAGATAAGAGATGAACCAATCACAACATGGGATTGGGTGGAATATTTTTTTCTTTTTCAAGTGATTGCGTTGCCAAAGGTTCAATCCCCACCGTCTTCCATACTAACATAGAGTAAGTGGTGGTAGTTGTTGTCCAGATACCAATATTTTGGTACTTTTTCGGTAATTTTCTAAATAAAGGGGACCACTGAAAATTGCATTATTGGCTTTATTATAAATGGAAGTGAATCAGGTGGAGATAAGAGATTAACCAATCAAAACATGAGATTGGGTGGAATAGTTGTTTTTTCCAAGTGGTTGCGCTGCCAGAGGTTCAACCCCCACCATCTGCCATAGAAACATAGAGTAAGTGGTGGTATTTGTTGTCCCGATACCAATATTTTGGTACTTGTTTGGTACTTTTCCAAATAAAGGGGACCACTGAAAATTGCATTTTTGGCTTTATTTTAAACAGAAGTGAATCGGTTGGAGATAAGAGATGAAACAATCACAACATGAGATGGGGTAGAATAATTATTTTTTATTAGGTGGTTGCGCTGCCAAAGGTTCAATCCCCACCGTCTGCCATAGTAACATGAGGGTAAGCGGTGGTAGTTGTTGTCCCGATATCAATAGTTTGGTACTTTTTCGGTACTTTTGTAAATAAAGGGGTCCACAGAAAATTGCATTTTTGGCTTTATTTCAAACAGAAGTGAATTGGTGGAAGATAAGAGATAAACCAATCACAACATGAGCTTGGGTAGAATAATTATTTTTTATTAGGTGGTTGCGCTGCCAAAGGTTCAATCCCCACCATCTGCCATAGTAACATGAGAGTAAGCGGTGGTAGTTTTTGTCCCGATAGCAATAGTTTGGTACTTTTTCGGTACTTTTGTAAATAAAGGGGACCACAGAAAATTGCATTTTTGGCTTTATTTCAAACAGAAGTGAATTGGTGGGAGATAAGAGATAAACCAATCACAACATGAGATCGGGTAGAATAATTGTTTTTTATTAGGTGGTTGCGCTGCCAAAGGTTCAATCCCCACCGTCTGCCATAGAAACATAAGAGTAAGTGGTGGTTTTTTGTTGTCCAGATACTGTACCAATATTGAACAATACAAAGTAATTTAAAGGTTGGAATCTGCGCTTAAGGATGATATACCAGTTATTATGTTCATCTAATTAGTTACTATGGTAATGTAAGTCACAGCAGCTCAGACAAGGCACCAAGCAGTGTGGGTGGGGAGCGTTTCCACAGACACGGAAAGAGTTTTTTACAACAAAGTTCTAAAACTTAGTGATGTATCAGATACATCAGATCGTAGGTGGGTTTATGTTCTACCCTTCATGTTCATATTTCACTGTTTGTTGCATTTATGTTGCGTTTCACTTGATTGTAAAATGTGTCGATCGAAAGGGGGTGTGACGTTCATATTTTGTCAATATTCAGTGTTTTATTCTTCATAGAAAATTTTAAAATTCCATTATATTTTTTTTAAGGCTGTCTGTCATAACGTTTTTAGCATTCAATCAGACATTATTGTGTGGTTTTGTATTAGGGTTCATGAAAATAAATATACCGGCACCCAGACACTTTTTTTTCTTTAAATGTGGCCCCTGAGTGGGGAGAATAGCTGTTTTTTCTCAAGTGGTTGCGCTTCCAAAGGTTCAATCCCCACCGTTTTCCATAGTAACATAGAGTAAGTGATGGTAGTTGTTGTCCCGATACCAATATTTTGGTACTTTTTCTGTACTTTTCTAAATAAAGGGGACCACAAAAAATTGCATTATTGACTTTATTTTAAACGGAAGTGAATCGGTTGGAGATAAGAGATGAACTAATCACAACATGAGATTGGGTGGAATAATTGTTTTTCCCTAAGTGGTTGCGCTGACAAAGGTTCAATCCCCACCGTCTGCAATCGTAACATACGAGTAAGTGGTGGTAGTTGTTGTCCCGATACCAATATTTTGTTACTTTTTCAGTACTTTTCTAAATAAAGGGGACCACAGAAAATTGCAATATTGGCTTTATTTTAAACGGAAGAAAATCGGTTGGAGATCAATCAATCAATCAATCAATGTTTACTTATATAGCCCTAAATCACTAGTGTCTCAAAGGGCTGCACAAACCACTACGACATCCTCGGGCAAGGAAAACTCACACCCAGTGGGACATCGGTGACAATAATGACCCAGTGGGACGTCGGTGACAATGATGACTATGAGAACATGATACTGTGATACTGATGATACTGATGACTATGAGAACATATGAGAACATGATACTGTGAAAGATCAATCCATAATGGATCCAACACAGTCGCGAGAGTCCAGTCCAAAGCGGATCCAACACAGCAGCGAGAGTCCCGTTCACAGCGGAGCCAGCAGGAAACCATCCCAAATAAAGGGGACCACTGAAAATTGCATTTTTGGCTTTATTTCAAACAGAAGTGAATCGGGTGGAGATAAGAGATGAACCAATCACAACATGGGATTGGGTGGAATATTTTTTTCTTTTTCAAGTGATTGCGTTGCCAAAGGTTCAATCCCCACCGTCTGCCATACTAACATAGAGTAAGTGGTGGTAGTTGTTGTCCAGATACCAATATTTTGGTACTTTTTCGGTAATTTTCTAAATAAAGGGGACCACTGAAAATTGCATTATTGGCTTTATTATAAATGGAAGTGAATCAGGTGGAGATAAGAGATTAACCAATCAAAACATGAGATTGGGTGGAATAGTTGTTTTTTCCAAGTGGTTGCACTGCCAGAGGTTCAACCCCCACCATTTCGGACTATAAGGCACACTTAAAATCCTTTAATTTTCTCAAAAATGGTTAGTGCGCCTAATGTACGGAATCATTTTGGTTGTGCTTACCAACCTCGAAGGAATTTTATTTGGTACACGATGTAATGATAAGTGACCAGTAAATGGTAGTCACACATAACAGATATGTGTAGACTGCAATATGTAAACTACACCAAAACTTCAAAGGTTCCATTGAAAATAAAGAACATTACACACGGCACTCAGAAATCTGTCAAAATGTTTTAGTATGACTTTGAAGCCGCACCGCTCGATAGATTGTGCCCATTACGGCTACCTTAGTCAGAGATACAAGTAATACCATGGTGGGTGTATAAGGACCGTAAAATGGCACCCATTAGCAAACATATTATCTGGCGTTTTGTATCACAATATTATGCCAAACCAACTTTTCTTACCTTCTGGTACCTGCTGATGTGTATTTGAAATCTGCATAAGTCCTGAAAATGCCATAGTCGATAAACTTCTTCTTTTTCACTATATTCTTGTTATAATAATAATAATATTATAATAATAGATTGTATTTGTGAAAAGGGCATGCTGTTACCATTCCTAATGTAATGTAGCGTAAAGTTCTCACTTATATCTCGCTATGGAAGAGCTAAAACATACCGGTCTAGTGAGTTTACATTATTCACCCAAGGAACTTTTAGTTATTAGAGAGTTCCGGTCGGACGGTTATTCACGGGACACATTTCTGGCGTTGTTGTTGCACTAGTGAGCCACGGATGAGGAGATGCTGCTCCGTTATTGATTTAAGTACAGTCTGAATGTCATTAAAACCGTTGGCGCCATCTTTTGACACTTCTTCACCCCCGTCCTTGCACGCTACACCGCTTTAACAAAGATGACGGGGAGAAGACGCTGCCGAAGGTGAGCCACGTAAATAAGACCGCCCGCAAAACGGGCGCATCCTGAAGCGACTGTCAGAAAGCGACTTGAAGATGATCTGTAAAACATTATCCATGCAACATTTTGACCAAAGAACCACCATTAGGAAGTGTTTTCCATTTAACCAAAAAAAAATAATAAAATGACTCCTTTATTGCGCTCTATAATCCGGTGCGCCTTTTGTTATGAAAAAAGACCTGACTAGACCCGTTCATCTGCAGTGCGCCTTATAATCTGGTAAATGAGTTCTCTCCCTGTTTGAAGCGAGAGACGAATAATCGCAAGGCTCAACATTTCTGATTGGTGAACAGATCTGTCACTCAAATGCCTCTGGTGGTTATGTTCACGCACTCATGAAAACCTTGAACTTGCATCCTTGTGTGTTTTTTTTTTTTTTTACTTGAAAGCATGTAACCGTAAGCCTAGAGCACCCACGGACAATGCCGAGCACCCAGGTGGGATCGATGGCAACTTTCATTCTTCAAATAATTTTTGAAAAATCAATGGTGTGGTTGTTGATTTAGTGGTGAGTTTGGTCCATTTTACATGATATAAACGTCTCAAAATCTATAATTGATAAAGCCTAACCAAGATTTCATTGTGCCTGATAATGAATTAATGACATAATCATCTTGATGAGTGAATGAAGTGCATACTTACTCAACAGCCATACATGTCACACTAAGGCTGGCAGTATGAACAATGCCAACACTGTCATAAACATGTGCCATATAGTGAAACCACACTAAACAACAAGGACAAACACATTTTTATAGAATATTTGCAACTCAACACAACATAAACACGACAGAACAAATTCCCAGAATTCCCTGCAGCACCAACTCTTCCGGAAGCTACAATACAAACAAACGCCATTGGTGATTCTACACTTTACGTCCACTGTAATGATACCACGTACAATAGAGTATCTAGTCAATACTAATATGATTACATCGATTTTTTTTAACATCACAAAATCGTTTTTTGTTTAAAAAAAATATCATATTATGTTTATAAATTTAGGAAATATGTCTCTGGACACATGAGGACTTTGAATATGACCAATGTATCATCTTGTAACGACTTGGTATCGGATTGATACCCACATTTGTGGTGTCATCCAAAACTAATGTATAGTATCAAACAAGAAAAGAATAAATGATTATTACATTTTAACAGAAGTGTAGATAGATCATGTTAAAAGAGAAAGTAAGCAGATATTAACAGTAAATGAACAAGTAGATTAATAATTAATTTTCTACCACTTCTTTTTAATAATTTTGACAAAAATATAGAATGGAAAATGACACAAAATGTTACCGCATATGTCAGCAGCTAAATTAGGAGCCGTTGTTTGTTTACTTACTACTAAAAGACAAGTTGTCTTGTATGTTCACTATTTTATTTAAGGACACAATTGTAATAAGAAACATACATTTAATGTATCATAAGATTTTTTTGGTTAAAACAAAGCCAATAATGACCTTTTTTGTGATCCTCTTTATTTAGAAGAGTACCGAAAAGTACAGAAAAGTACCAAAATACTTTTGGTACCGGTGCCAAAATATTGGTATTGAGACAACACTACTACAGCCACACCGAGCACCCACTGGCAGAAATGTAGATCGGCGCCTATGACCTCATGTGTAATTCCATCCATCCATTTTCTACCGCTTGTCCCTTTTGGGGTTTGCTGGGGGTGGTGGAGCCTATCTCAGCTGCATTCGGGCGGAAGGTGGCGTACACCCTGGACAAGTCACCACCTCATCACAGGGCCAACACAGATAGACAGACAACATTCACACTCACATTCGCACACTAGGGCCAATTTAGTGTTGCCAATCAACCTATCCCCAGGTGCATGTATTTGGAGGTGGGAGGAAGCCGGAGTACCCGGAGGGAACCCAGGCAGTCACGGGGAGAACATGCAAACGTCCCACAGAAAGATCCCGAGCCCGGGATTGAACTCAGGACCACTCAGGACCTTCGTATTGAGAGGCACATGCACTAACCCTTTGTTCCACCCTGCTGCCCTCAAGTGTAATCGGATTATATGAAATCAATCAATCAATCAATCAATCAATCAATCAATCCATTTTTATTTATATAGCCTTAAATCACAAGTGTCTCAAAGGGCTGCACAAACCACTACGACATCCTCGGAAGAACCCACACAAGGGCAAGGAAAACTCACACCCAGTGGGCAAGGAGAACTCCCACCCAGTGGGACGTCGGTGACAATGATGACTATGAGAACCTTGGGGAGGACCACATATGTGGGCAGTGGGCAGCCCCCCCCCCCCCCCCCCCCCCAACTAGGGCACCGAAAGCAATGGATGTCGAGCGGGTCTAATATGATACTGTGAAAGTTCAATCCATAGTGGATCCAACACAGCCGCGAGAGTTCAGTTTAAAGCGGATCCAAGACAGCAGCGAGAGTCCCGTCCACAGGAAACTATCCCAAGCGGAGTCTGATCAGCAGCGTAGAGATGTCCCCGGCCGATACACAGGCGAGTGGTCCATCCTGGGTCCCGACTCTGGACAGCCAGTACTACATCCATGGCCATCGGACCAAAAAGAAAAGAAGCGGCAGATCAACTGGTCTAAAAAGGAGGTCTATTAAAAGGTTCGAGTATACAAATGAGTTTTAAGGTGAGACTTAAATGCTTCTACTGAGGTGGCATCTCGAACTGTTACCGGGAGGGCATTCCAGAGTACTGGAGTCCGAACGGAAAACACTCTATAGCCCGCAGACTTCTTTTGGGCTTTAGGAATCACTAATAAGCCGGAGTCCTTTGAACGCAGATTTTTCTTGCCGGGACATATGGTACAATACAATCGGCAAGATAGGCTGGAGCTAGACCGTGTAGTATTTTATACATAAGTAGTAAAACCTTAAAGTCACATCTTAAGTGCACAGGAAGCCAGTGCAGGTGAGCCAGTATAGGTGTAATATGATCAAACTTTCTTGTTCTTCTCAAAAGTCTAATAATCACAATAAATAATTGTGATTATTATTATTATTTTTTTTGCCCAGCCCTACTTCACATGTTGCCAAAAGACACAGGAAAGACCTGTCAATCCCTGTGCTTCTTTGTCAGTGCCTTTCTTTGTCGGGGTAAACGTGTCAGTGTGCCGCCGCCAGGTCACAGATGCTGAACTCTCGGCCGGCACGGACAATAAAAGCAGAGAGGCGTGTCATCGGCACACGTGCTGCCAACTGTTGCCGGGGACACAAAGCCAACATAAAAAAAACACTTTGGTGACTGTGAAGCCCCGGCCAAGCCACAGACCACCGCCGCCAGTCTCCCCCCGGCCCCATACTGTGTAAACCACCCCCGCACCCCGACCACCTCCCTTTGACTGCGGCACACTCCAAAATCATGAGCCTCGCACACGCCCATATCCCGCACCCCATTGTCCCAAATGAATGAGTAGAGGGGCGTGAGTGTATGTGCAAGGAGGGCTTGAGTGCGTGAGGACAGCTGGCTCTGTGGCTCCATCAGTAGCAGCTGCCCCCGGCCCCGGGCCCTCGGGCTGGAACCGTGCAGATTAGAGGGTGGCAGGGGTGGGGTGTGTGTTGTTTTTTTTTTTTTTGCGTGTGTGTGGCCTCCGTGCACTTAATGCATGAAAGAATGCAAAAAAAAAATCTTCTTTGTCTTCACTATTGTTTGCTCCTTCCACAAGGACACGTTCACTTCTTAAATAGGCAAAAACAAAACAAAGGGATGGGGATGGAGACAGTGGGACGAAGACATGAAGAATTGTTGGTCCTCACTGGGTGCTGAGTTGGGGCCAGCTTTGGTGGCTTAGCGGCAGCTGTTCTTTCTACCCATTGGTTATTAAAGCCAAAAAAACAGGACAAGGACTGTAGTGAAGACTACAAGGGTCACTTCTTCTCTATCCACCCTTTATGGCTCGGGGATTTGTGCCAAAGGTGTTTAAAAGGGTGCCACACTTCCACTAATTTGTCTGCATTCACTTGCTAAAACACTTACACAATATATCGTATGAACAGTCGCGATCAAAAGTTGACAAACACTTGTGAGGGACATAATGTCGTGGCTGGAACAAAAATCGAGCTGTTTGGCCACAATACCCAGCTATATGTTGGGAGGAGAAAAGGTGAGGCCTTAAATCCCAGGAACACCTCACCTACTGTCAAGCATGGTGGTGGTAGTTATATGCTCTGGGCCTGTTTTGCTGCCAATTGAACTGGTGCTTTACAGAGAGTAAATGCGGCAATGAAAACTAGGATTACCTCCAAATTCTTCAAGACAACCTAAAATCATCAGCCCGGAAGTTGGGTTTTGGGCGTGGTTTGGGGGTCCAACAGGACAATGACCCCAACACACGTCAAGAGTGATAAAATAATGGCTAAATCAGGCTAGAATGAAGGTTTTAGAATGGCCTTCCCAAAGTCCTGACTTAAATGTGTGGACAATGCTGAAGAAACAAGTCCATAATCATTGTCCTGTTGAAAACCCAAATGCGCCCAACCTCCGAGCTGATGATTTTAGGTTGTCCTGAAGAATTTGGAGGTAATCCTCCTTTTTCATTGTCCCATTTAAAGCACCAGTTCCATTGGCAGCAAAAAAGGCCCAGAGCATAATACTACAACCACCATACTTGACGGTAGGAATGGTGTTCCTGGGATTGAAGGCCTCACCTTTTCTCTTCCAAACATATTGCTGGGTATTGTGGCCAAACAGCTAAATTTTTGTTTCATCTAACATCACATGGACAAAGATAAGACCTTCTGGAGCAAAGTTATGTGGTTAGATTTAGATGAACTGCATCAATTTTGTCAAGAGGAGTCGTCCAAAATTCAACCAGAAGCTTGTCAGAAGCTTTTGGATGGCTACTAAAAGTGCCTTATTGCAGTGAAACTTGCCAAAGGACTTGGAATCAGAGATAAACATTGCTGTATGTATACTTTTGACCCAGCAGATTTGGAGCCATAATAAATTCATAAAAGAACCAAATTTCATGAATGTTTTTTTGTGACCAACAAGTATGTGCTCCAATCACTCTATCACAAAGAAATAAGAGTTCTAGAAATTATTGGAAACTCAAGACAGTATGACATTTTTTTCTTTGCAAGTGTATACATATGTTGCTCCAAAAACCTGTGTGTAGCTTTCAGCCTTAATGGTGCCTTCACAGATGTGTAAGTTACCCATGCCTTGGACACTAATAAACTCCCATACCATCACAGATGCTGGCTATTGAAATTGCGCCTATAACAATCCGTATGATTCTTTTCCTCTTTGGTCCGGAGGACACGACGTCCACAGTTTCCAAAAACAATATGAAATGTGGACATGTCAGACCACAGAACACTTATTTGCTTTGCTTCAGTCGATCTTAAGTGAGCTCGCACCCAGCGAAGTCGACATAAGATCGGCGTATGTTTGACGTCTAATCGATGTATGTTTGACGTAAGATCGACCAGTACCAGTACCGGTACCAAAATGTATTTCGATACTTTTCTAAATAAAGAAGACCACAAAAAATTGCGTTATTGGCTTTATTTTAACAAAAAATCATATGGTACATTAAACATGTGTTTCTTATTGCAATTGTGTCCTTAAATAAAATAGTGAACATACGATAGAACTTTTTTTTAGTAATAAGTAAAGTAACATTGGCTCCTAATTTAGCTGTAATAATCACTTATTCTTCTGTTGCTTGGGGCTTTACTTTAGTTGTGGATGATACCACAAATTTGGGTATTGGTCCAATACCAAGTAGTTACAGGATCATACATTGGTCATATTCAAAAATCTCATGTGTCCAGCCACATATTTCCTGAGTTTATAAAACTGTTTTTTCATGACTGTATGGCTCCTGTAAGCGAGACAGTTAATGTTAGCTTGTGTATATATTTTGTCATATTATCTACTCGTGCTTATATACAAACCCTCAAACCAGTGACGTTGGCACGTTGTGTAAATCGTAAATAAAAACAAAACACAATGATTTGCAAATCCTATTCAACCTATATTTCATTGAATAGACTGCAAAGACAAGATTGTTTACATCCAAATTGAAAAACTGCATTATTTTTTGCAAACATCAGCTTATTTGGAATTTAATGCCTGCAACATGTTTCAAAAAAGCTGGCACAAGTGGCAAAAAAAGACTTAGAAAGTTGAGGAATGCTCTTCAAACACTTATTTGGGACATCCCACAGGTTAATTTGGAACAGGTGAGTGCCATGATTGTGTATAAAAGCAGCTCCCATGAAATGCTCAGGCGAGGGTCACCACTTTGTTAACAAATGAGTGAGCAAATAGTCGAAATGTTTAGGAACAACATTTGTCAACGAGCTTTTGCAAGGAATTTAGGGATTTCACCATCTACGGTCCATATTATCATCAAAAGGTTCAGAGAATCTGGACAAATCACTGCACATAAGCGATGATATTATGGAGCTTCGATCCCTCAGGTGGTACTACATCAAAAAGCGACACCAGTGTGTAAAGGATATCACCACACGGGCTCAGGAACACTTCAGAAAACCACTGTCAGTAACTACAGTTTGTCACTACATCTGTAAGTGCAAGTTAAAACTCTAGGATGCCATAGCATGGCCGAATAGCTTAGCATCGCCGGTAAAATGTGCGGACCAAACGATCAGGACTTTCGCATCTTGTGACACTGGAGCAACTTAAATCCGTCGATTGGTAAGTGTATTTTTTCGCATTAAATGTGGGTGGAAGGAAACATAATATAGTTGCAAATGCATCTGCAGGTTATCCATACATCTCTGTGCCATGTCTGCTTTAGCACCGCCGGTAAATAGCATGTTAGCATCGATTAGCTGGCAGTCACGCCGCAACCAAATATGTCTGATTAGCACATAAGTCAACAACATCAACAAAACTCACCTTTGTGATTACGTTGACTTTATCGTTGCAAATGCATCTGCAGGTTATCCATACATCTCTGTGCCATGTCTGTCATTGCCGGTAAAATGTGGAGACCCTTTGGTACATTCAATGGGGGTCTGGCGGCAGACACTTTCGCATCTCCGGGCCAGTGGTGCTACTTGAATCCCTCCCTGTTAGTGTTGTTACACACACCGACATCACACCGACGAGGCACGATGTCTCCAAGGTTCCAAAAAATAATTGAAAAAAACTGAAAATAACAGAGCTGAGACCCGGTGTTTGCAATGTGTTGAAAATGAAAATGGCGGCTGTATTACCTCGGTGACGTCACGTTCTGACGTCATCGCCACAGAGCGATAAACAGAAAGGCGTTTAATTTGCCAAAATTCACCCATTTAGAGTTCGGAAATCGGTTGAAAAAATATATGGTCTTTTTTCTGCACCATCAAGGTATATATTGACGCTTACATATGTCTGGTCAGGCTTGTATCGCGATACATGTTGATATTGTTTTAACACCCAGCCCCACTGTGGTCAATTAGAAGCATGAAAAAGCAACATCAGCTGACTTGGTTGTGCATTCCCAATAAAATGAGATATTAAATGCATTTTGACAAGAAAGCTTCTTCTGTTGTGGTGAAGTTTCCCTGGAAGCAGCTTGAGAAATATGCAGAACTCTACTAAAGAACACTGAGTCAAATGAGGTAATAGAGATGAACAAACCGGGTTAACTCTGGCAATAGGTGAAATGAGGTGAAAGCTTTGCAGAGAAGACACTGTTATGCCAACCCGATGCGACCTTTGCTTGACGACAAAAATACCAAAGGAGAAGTGGCTTTGAATGACTCTTTTTCCAGCATCCACACTTCTGTCCTCATCTGCTTCCTCCCTCTGTCAACCCACTGACCCCGGTTGTCAAGGCGATGCGTTTGTCTGATCCAAAGTGACAGCTCTATTCAGGTTGTTGTCGTCTCCTGCGACGACCAACGAGCAGCACTTAATTGGGTCTGGGGAGAGGGGGGGGGGGGGGGACTGTGGAGGGGGGCAGGCCCCGGTAATTAGATGGACGGTTGACAAGATTAAAGAGCTCTTTGTCAGCGCTTTGTCTTACGCACGTGTTGTATTAGCTGTTGCAAAACAACAACAACAAAGAAAACAACCAAGGAATATAGTAGGTCACAAGGCGGCTTCAGAAACTGGGATCATTTAGTTAATTATTCATTCATTCCTTCAGCTGCGAGGCAGATATGTGAGCAGTCCACCGAGCAAGGGGAACATCAGAACCGGTTTTAAGGGACATGCAGGAAGAAAAACTAGTCAAAGATCCTCTGTATTTTCCTGAGAACCAGCATCATCTGCTGTGGACATTCATTTTTTTGTCTATTATTTGTCAGAGTTACACATTTCTGAAGAAATAACCATTTGATGCAAAACAAAACATCCACTACAGAGGACATTGGTTGTCGGTAGGATCCCCCATCTGCTGTTTTTAAGAAATTACTGTCTATCAGGGGTCTATCCTTGCCCCAATCTTATTTGCGCTTTACCTTCTCCCCCTTGGTTCTATTTTTAGGAAGTACGGTATTGCATTTCATTTTTATGCCGATGATTGCCAGATCTATTTTCCCATGGCACAAAATAACACAGTTCAACGTCTCATTGACTGCCTGCACGACATCAAAGCCTGGCTTTCAGTTAACTTCCTGAGTCTAAATGAAGACAAAACAGAAGTTATGTTGTTCAGTCCAAGTCGCTCTCCCTCCCCCAACGTTGAACTCGGCACTCTCACCCCGTATCTCAGCGACTGTGTCACAAACTTGGGGGTAAAGTTCGACTCAGATTTTAAATTCGGAAAAAAAATCAGCAGCGTCGTTCAAAAAAGCTTTTATTAATTACGCCAAATAGTGAAATTGAAACCGCTTCTGTCAGGACATGATCTCGAGAAATTAATACACGCCTTTATCTCGAATCGTTTATACTACTGCAATACCCTGTATGTCGGCATTAGCCAGGCCTCCCTCGTACGCCTCCAGCTCGTGCAGAACTCTGCCGCCCGTCTGCTAACACAGACCCACAGACGTGAGCACATCACCCCTATATTAGGGTCCCTTCACTGGCTCCCTGTGCGTTTCCGAATCAATTTTAAACTCCTTCTATTTGTTTTTAAATGTCTAAACAACCTCACGCCAACATATCTCTCCGAACTCCTTCAGCCTTAATGCCACACCCGATCCCTAAGATCAGCCGATCAGCAGCTACTGACAGTCCCTGACACAAGGCTGAAACTTAGAGGTGACAGAGCATTCGCCGCTGCTGCTCCCAAGCTCTGGAACAACCTACCCTGAGTGTTAGACAAGCCTCCTCTCTTCCTGTTTTTAAATGTCTCTTAAAAACATACTTTTATTCCATGGCTTTTAACACTGAGTGATAGCCATCCTGCAATGCCCCCCATTGTACACCTGCTGTGAACCTGTTTTTATGTTTTATTTTATTTTATTTCATCTTATTTATTTTTTATCATGTTCTGTTTGTGTTGTGTTGTGCTTAATCGGTTCTCGTTTTTAACCTGCCCGTTGTACAGCACTTTGGCTACCCTTGTGATAAATTTTAAATGTGCTGTATAAATAAAGTTGATTTGATTTGATTTGATCAGTGTTGCCCTGGCGATGAGGTGGTGACTTGTCCAGGATGTACCCAACCTACCGCCCGAATGCAGCTGAGAGGCTCCAGCACCCGATTCTCATTTTTAAAAAATAAATTTTTTATTTTTATTATTATTTTTATAATTTTTTTTTTATCAATCCGACAAACCACTACACAGCAATACCATAACAATGCAATCCAATTCCAAAACCAAACCTGACCCAGCAACACTCAGAACTGCAATAAACAGAGCAATTGAGAAGACACAAACACGACACAGAACAAACTAAAACTAGTGAAACAAAAATGAATATTATCAACAACAGTATCAATATTAGTTATAATTTCAGCATAGCAGTGATTAAAAATCCCTCATTGACATTATCGTTGGACATTTCTAAAAATAAAAAAAAGAACAATAGTGTCACAGTGGCTTACACTTGCATCGCATCTCATAAGCTTGACAACACACTGTGTCCAATGTTTTCACAAAGATAAAATAAGTCATATTTTTGGTTCGTTTAATAGTTAAAACAAAATTACATTATTGCAATCAGTTGATAAAACATTGTCCTTTACGATTATAAAAGCTTTTTTTAAAAAAAAAATCTACTGCTCTGCTAGCATGTCAGCAGACTGAGGTAGATCCTGCTGAAATCCTATGTATTAAATGAATACAGAATCATTTTGAATCGGAAAAATATCGTTTCGAATCGAGAATCGAATCGAATAAAAAAAAATCGATATATTATTGAATCGTGGCCCCAAGAATCGATATTGAATCGAATCGTGGGACACCCAAAGATTCACAGCCCTAATAGCCACAGAGAATTGTGTCTCTTTAGTGAGCTGAATAAGGAGCGCAATCCATTTAGCGTGTTTGTCTTTATGAATATGAAGGATATATGCTGATTATCAGAATACTGGGAGGGGAAAATGCAAATATATTTATTCTGCACATGCAGCGTGATTTATCGCGACTATAACACAAATGCGAGCGCTATTCTGTGTCTTTAAGGTACAGACAACAGGGGTGTCGTTTCACTCTGTTTATTTATATATATATACATTAGGTCAGGAAAAAACACAGAGGCTATATACAAGCGAATGCAAGTCATACTTGGTCAACAGCCATACAGGTCACACTGAGGGTGGCCGTATAAACAACTTTAACACTGTTACAAATATGCGCCACACTGTTAACCCACACCAAACAAGAATGACAAACACATTTCGGGAGAACATCCGCACCGTAACACAACATAAACACAGCAGAAATAAATACTCATAAGCCCTTGCAGCACTAACTCTTCCGGGACGCTACAATATACCCCCCAACCACGCCCACCTCAACCACATTCCAAGCTGCTGTCTTGAGGCATGTTAAAAAAAATAATGCACTTTTTGACTTCAATAATAAATATGGCAGTGCCATGTTGGCATTTTTTTTTCCATAACTTGAGTTGATTTATTTTGGAAAACTTTGTTACATTATTTAATGCATCCAGCGGGGCATCACTAAAAAATTAGGCATAATAATGTGTTAATTCCACGACTGGTTGATATCGGAATCGGTAATTAAGAGTTGGACAATATCGGAATATCGGATACCGGCAAAAAAGCCATTACCGGACATCTCTAATAAGAACACATGCTTAAGGTCTTCATTCTTTCAGATAAAAAGAAAGTACACACAGGGACACATCAGTTCTTATTTTAGGCACACTATAGTACTAGAGGGCAGCACGGTGGCAGAGGGGTTAGTGCATCTGTCTCACAATACGTAGGTCCTGAGTAGTGCTGGGTTAAATCCCGGGCTCGGGATCTTTCTGTGTGGAGTTTGCATGTTCTCCCCGTGAATGCGTGGGTTCCCTCCGTGTACTCCGGCTTCCTCCCACCTCCAAAGACAAGCACCTGGGGATAGGTTGATTGGCAACACTAAATTGGCCCTAGTGTGTGAATGTGAGTGTGAATGTTGTCTGTCCATCTGTGTTGGCCCAGCGATGAGGTGGCGACTTGTCCAGGGTGTACCCCGCCTTCCGCCCGCCTGTAGCTGACATAGGCTCCAGCGCACCCCGCGACCTCAAAAGGAAATAAGCGGTAGAAAATGGATGGATGGGTGTGAATGTGAGTGTGAATGTTGTCTGTCTATCTGTGTTGGCCCTGCGATGAGGTGGCGACTTGTCCAGGGTGTACCCCGCCTTCCGCCCGATTGTAGCTGAGATAGGCACCAGCGCCTCCCGTGACCCGAAAGGGAATAAGCGGTAGAAAATGGATGGACGGATATAGTATTAGAAGCTGTCAAGTATATCATTAATTTAGCAATGATGATGTTTAAGACTCCACGGTCCCTGGCATCAGTGGTACTGTCCACCACAGCCAACTAGCTTGCACTTGCATAGTGTTTTTCTGCGATTTCCGCACGCCTTTTGGACGACACTCATTTATTGCACATTTATTATGTTATCATGTTCCTAACTAAGGTGTTTTGCTATGGTATTAAAGCCGGCAGCAGACACGCAGTCCTGCAGTGCATATGCACATTTTCCTTTTTTATTCATAGGTTTTCCTCTTTTTTTTCCTTAAAGGTTGTTCCATTCTGTATCATGTCAACACGTTCACTGCAGCTGCTTTACCACTTGTAAACAACAGAGGCTTTGAGCAAGCCATGCTATGAGCTACATTGCGAACGTGATAATGCATCATATTACTGACTGGTCCATAGGCCAAACACAGTAGGCACTGATCCAATCAAAAGTATTTTTGAGGAATATCATTCTTTATTTTTTTCCTGAGGACGGTGATGCTATTGTCCGACAGTAGAAGGCTAAGCTAACTACATAATAAATCGAAAGAACATTGTTAACGTATCATTTACACATTTTTAACCTACTGTTATTACTTACAGTTTCATTGTTTCCTCCATTGCCCTAAATAGTGGACACTGAGCCCACCGTTAAAAGTATTTTTTATTTTTTTTGTTGAAAATCCATCTTTTTGTGAAAGTTTGTGGGTGAAGCATGACTCTTCTGCGCACACAATCAAAGCGACTTCTTCACAGTACATTGCCGCAAATCAAAAAAGTTAAAAGTAAGGCCCTTTTTATTTCAGATGAGCCTGAAATGTGGTGTAGTGACTTGTGCTGGTTAAAACAAACAAACAACAGAGCATTTTTCTTCAATGGGTTTCAGCATGTTGTGGCACAGCCGGTTTTACATGAATCCAAATGGGCTGACTCGTGCAAAGATGTTCGGGAAAATTTCTATCATGTATGGATAATGCGCTGAGGTAAAAGGTCAGAAAGCGTACAAGTCAGAGCGAATTCCAACAGCTTTTGAGGAAGCAAGACAGAAGGTAAGACGTTTTTTATAAATATCTCCACAATGCTTCCATGGTGTGATTTGAACTTTTCGGGAATTATGCAGACCCCAAATACACATAAGCAGGTACCAATAAGTAAGAAAAGTTAGTTTTGAAAAGTATCCATCCATCCATTTTCTACCGCTTATTCCTTTTTAGGGGTCGCGGGGGGCGCTGGCGCCTATCTCAGCTACAATCGGGCGGAAGGCAGGGTACACCCTGGACAAGTCGCCACCTCATCGCAGGGCCAACACAGATAGACAGACAACATTCACACTCACATTCACACACTAGGGCCAATTTAGTGTTGCCAATCAACCTATCCCCAGGTGCATGTTTTTGGAGGTGGGAGGAAGCCGGAGTACCCGGAAGGAACCCACGCATTCACGGGGAGAACATGCAAACTCCACACATAAAGATCCCGAGCCTGGATTTGAACCCAGGACTGCAGGAACTTCGTATTGTGAGGCAGACGCACTAACCCCTCTGCCACCGTGAAGCCTTTTGAAAAGTAGGGCTCCTTTAATCAGTCATCCAGCAGCTACACAATTATAAAAGGATATTGCTGAATCGACAAAATTTCTAAAATTTCTATTTTGACAGTCTGTATAAAGTATATTTACAATCCCACGTACTGTAAGACAGAGTTGCAGCCCAATCGACTCCTTACTCACAGCTACATACACGATATTGCCAAAAGTATTTGGCCATCTGCCTTGACTCACATATGAACTTGAAGTATCATCCCATTACTGCCATGAGTTGGCGTCTTGTCCAGGGTGTACTGTACCTTGCGCCTGATTGTTGCTGAGATAGGCACCAGCGCCCCCCGCAACCCCAAAGGGAATAAGTGGTAGAAAATGGATGGATGGATATCATCCCATTACTAACCCATATGTTAGGAACTCGCATGGCTGCAGTTTTTGTGACCCCAATATGCAAGAAACAGAAGGACGCTGAGCAGGTAAGATGATTTTAATTATCATCAACAGAGGAGAAAGCAGTCTTGCATGAAACAGTTCCAACATAAAGTGATCTTTGAGCAATGAGGAGTACTTTAGACAAAGCATAAATAGGATACATGTTAATTGGCCGCAGGTGTGGACCAGCTGCCAATCAACAGCAGGTGAGTGAACAAACAGTGCTCAGCGGAAAAAGCAGGAAGTGGAAACCAAAATAAGAGCACTGATAGGAAGTAAATACAAAAACAAGGAAAACAAACAAATGAAGTGACAGATCGTGACACCGTAGGGTTCATTATGATGTCGGTCCACCTTTTGCAGCTATTACAGCTTCAACTCTTCTGGGAAGGCTTTCCACAAGGTTGCGGGGAGTGTTTATAGAAATGTTCCACCATTCTTCCAAAAGCGCATTGGTGAGGTCACACAATGATGTTGGTCGAGAAGGCCTGGCTCTCAGTCTCCGTTCTAATTCATCCCAAAGGTGTTCTATCGGGTTCAGGTCAGGACTCTGTGCAGGCCAGTCAAGGTCATCCACTCCAGACTCTGTCATCCATGTGGCCGGGGCCAATTGATTAGGACACCTGATTCTGATCATCTGGATGGGTGGCCAAATACTTCTGGCAATACAGTGTATTTCTGCACACCTGTCAGTTTGGACATCTTTTCTAAATGAAGACGCAAAATACAATTTCAGCTTTGATAAATCACACTGTGTGCAAAATAATTAGATTTTTATCTCCTACTCCCAGTATTGTGGGTGTGGACAGATATGATAAAAGGACTGCACTCTTTTATTCTACTCCCTTAAGACAGTGGTTCTCAAATGGGGGTACGCGTACCCTTGGGGGTACTTGAAGGTTTGCCAAGGGGTACGTGAGATTTTTTAAAAAATATTTAAAAAATTGCAACGACTTAAAAATCCTCTATAAATACATATATTGAATAATACTTCAACAAAATATGAATGTAAGTTCATAAACTGTGAAAAGAAATGCAACAATGCAATATTCGGTGTTGACAGCTAGATTTTTGTGGACATTTTCCATAAATATTGATGTTAAAGATTTTCGTTTTTTGTAAAGAAATGTTTAGAATTAAGCTCATGAATCCAGATGGATCTCTATTACAATCCCCAAAGAGGGCACTTTAAGTTGATGATTACTTCTATGTGTAGAAATCTTTATTTATAATTGAATCACTTCTTTATTTTTCAACAAGGTTTTATTCCATCCATCCATCCATCATCTTCCGCTTATCCGAGGTCGGGTCGCGGGGGCAGCAGCCTAAGCAGGGAAGCCCAGACTTCCCTCTCCCCAGCCACTTCGTATAGCTCTTCCCGGGGGATCCCGAGGCGTTCCAGGCTAGCCGGGAGACATAGTCTTCCCAACGTGTCCTGGGTCTTCCCCGTAGCCTCCTACCAGCTGGACGTGCCCTAAACACCTCCCTAGGGAGGCGTTCGGGTGGCATCCTGACCAGATGCCCGAACCACCTCATCTGGCTCCTCTCGATGTGGAGGAGCAGCGGATTTACTTTGAGTTCCTCCCGGATGGCAGAGCTTCTCACCCTATCTCTAAGGGAGAGCCCCGTCACACGGCGGAGGAAACTCATTTCGGCCGCTTGTACCCGTGATCTTGTCCTTTCGGTCATAACCCAAAGCTCATGACCATAGGTGAGGATGGGAACGTAGATCGACCGGTAAATTGAGAGCTTTGCCTTCCGGCTCAGCTTCTTCTTCACCACAACGGATTGATACAACGTCCGCATTACTGAAGACGCCGCACCGATCCGCCTGTCGATCTCACAATCCACTCTTCCCCCACTCGTGAACAAGACTCCTAGGTACTTGAACTCCTCCACTTGGGGCAGGGTCTCCTCCCCAACCCGGAGATGGCACTCCACCATTTTCCGGGCGAAAACAAAGTTTTAGTTATTTTTATATCTTTTTTTCCAAATAGTTCAAGAAAGACCACTACAAATGAGCAACATTTTGCACTTTTCTACAATTTAATAAATCAGAAACTTATGACATAGTGCTGTATTTTACTTCTTTATCTCTTTCTTTCAACCAAAAAGGCTTTGCTCTGATTAGGGGGTACTTGAATTACATTTTTTTCCCCAGGGGGTACATCACTGAAAACCACTGTTTTATCGGGTTCAGGTCAAGACTCTGTGCAGGCCAGTCACGTTCATCCACACCAGACTTTGTCATCCATGTGGCCGGGGCCAACTGATTAGGACACCTTTTTCTGATCATCTGGATGGGTAGCCAAATACTTTTGGCAATACAGTGTATTCCTGCACGCCTGTCAGTTTGGACATCTTTTCTAAATAAAGACGCAATATAGCAGAACAATTTCAGCTTTGATAAATCACACTTTGTGCACAAAATAGTTAGACTTGCATCCCCTACTCCCAGTATTGTGGGTGTAGACAGATATGCTAAGTGGACTGCACTCCTTTATTCTGCTCACTTAAGAGATACGATCCTTATTGCACATGTTTTGTAGATCAGCTTTGAGTGGTGCAATAAAGTTTGCACATGTTTTGTCATACGCCATTCAGGCCCACAGTTTTGTTTGCTTTCCTTCTTTGACTCATTACTCTGTAGACGCTCAACTGTAACTGTTGCCCCGCCTGAACTGTAAATGAAGCATTTGCCTGAAGATGTAATGACTGATGTTAGTTTGGGTGTGACTTAAAAAAGACGAGTGCCTTTGGGGTGACTGTGTACACATACGTTTATGTCTTTGTAACATACACACACACTCACATCAAATATAACACACACATTTGGCATGCTGTTGTATTTGCAAACGTGAACATATGGATACAGAGGCACAAACCTTACTGTTTGCACTCACAACAACGCACACACGCCTCAGCGCTGATAACAATCTGTCGCCCTCGCCATCTTGACACCATCGTACTTGTGTAGACCTGCAGAAACCTGGCCCGCCGCTTGTCCGCATCAAGCTAAACTAACCGCGATCACCCTCGTTTAGCGCAAAACAATATTTACGACAACAGCACGGGCGGGTGATTGCAGATAAAAGGTGGGTGGACGTGGGAGGGGGGGAAGCAACCCGTCTTTCCTGTCGGACGCTTTGCCTGTCGCCATCCATCTCACATGTCTGCGTGAGCCAACGGTCTGCAAGGATGGTATTCATTATGACTGAATGGGTGGAGTTGCTCTTTTCAGCACGCACTAAGGTGGGGCAAAATATGTAAACAAGCTTTATGTACAGTATGACGTCTGAGGGCACATGCATCTGTTTAGGACAGGCCTGGGCAATTATTTTGACTCGGGGGCCACATTTAGAGAAAAAAAATGTGTCTGGGGGCCAGTATATATATTTTTAGGAACACTAGTACAAAACTTCACAATAATGTCTGATTGTGTTACGGTTATATATAAATATATATATAGTTCAAGGGTGGACCCCGAGATGCAGAGAATGGAGGCAAGGCTAGCGATAATAACAAAATTAAATATTTAATAAGTCAAAATGGTAACTAAGGAAGATGGGGCAAATGTGCACACCATGGGAGATATAACAAAGGTAGTCCCCCTCAGAGGCTGGCAGGGAAAAGGCCAGGACGAACACAGCGTGGCAAAACTAGTCCTCAAAACAAGGAGGCTTGAAAAAACAAAAACACAACGAGGTCAAAATACATGAATATACGACAGCAACATACCAGGGGAGCTGAATACGTGAAGCACATGTCAGAGCGGAGTTCAGGAACAATAGTCGGCAGGGACAAGCTGGCGGAGAAGCGCTTAAATACTACCGGGATGTGATTGGCAGCAGGTGTGCCTAGTTGAGGGCAAATAGACTTGGGAAAAAAACTGACAAACTAAATGAGGAGGCAGGGAGAATACAACAAAAACAACATGATTGAATGCTAAAAACGTTGTGACTGACCGCCTTAAAAAACTCAATGGAATTTAGAATGTTTCTATGAACGATAAAACACTGAATATTGACAAAACATGAATGTCACACCCCCTTTTGATCGACATATTTTACAATCAAGTGAAACGCAACAAAAATTCAACATACAGTAAAATATGAATGCAAAGGGTACAAAATAAACCCACCTACATTCTGATATATCACTAAGCTTTAGAACTTTGTTGTGAAAAGCTTCTTCTGCGTCTGTGGAAACGCTTCCCGCCCACACTGTTTGGTACCTCGTCTGAGCTGCTGTGACGTATATTACCGTAGTAACTAATTAGATTACCATAGTAACTGGTATATCATCCATAAGCGCAGATTCCAACCATTGAAATACTTTGTTTCCCTAACTGTTTCTTTGCTATCACTTTTACGATCGTATTTGTACATATCGTATGTGCTGGTGTTGTTCTATTGTTGTTGTTGTTTTTGTTGTTAGTGTTGTTTTTGCTGTTGTTGTTTTTGTCCAGAGGTGGGTAGAGTAGCCATAAACTGTACTCCAGTAAGAGTACTGTTACTTTAGAGATTTATTACGCAAGTGAAAGTAAGGAGTAGTCACCCAAATATTTACTTGAGTAAAAGTAAAAAGTATGTTGTGAAAAAACTACTCAAGTACTGAGTAACTGATGAGTAACTTGATTGTTTAATGATTACGGCAACAAATGGTAACACTCCAATAAGTTTTGTATTAGTAGATTGCATAGAAAATTGAACTTATTAGAAAGGAGATTAAAGACAATGCGTCCCAGCTACAACTGGGTTATAGTAACACAGATACGATTGTATATACGGCGGATACTGCAAATATCCAAAATAGTTTTTCTCGTTTTGATGAAATAACAGTAGAAGGATTGTTACAACGTGTAAATGGAATAAAACAAACAACATGTCTACTTGACCCACTTCCTGGGAAACTTATCAAGGAGCTTTTTGTATTATTAGGTCCATCAGTGCTAAATATTATAAACTTATCACTTTCCTCGGGCACTGTTCCCCTTGCATTCAAAAAAGCGGTTATTCATCCTCTCCTTAAAAGAGCTAACCTCGATCCTGACCTCATGGTAAACTACCTTCCCTTTATTTTGAAAATCCTCGAAAAAATTGTTGCAGAGCAGCTAAATGAACACTTAGCGTTTAACAATCTATGTGAAACCTTTCAATCCGGTTTCAGGGCAAATCACTCGACTGAGACAGCCCTCGCAAAATTGACTAATGATCTATTGCTAACGATGGACTCTGATGCGTCGTCTATGTTGCTGCTCCTCGATCTTAGTGCTGCTTTCGATACCGTCGATCATAATATTTTATTAGAGCGTATCAAAACACGAATTGGTATGTCAGACTCAGCCCTGTCATGGTTTAACTCTTATCTTACTGATAGGATGCAGTGCGTCTCCCATAACAGTGTGACCTCGGACTATGTTAAGGTAACGTGTGGAGTTCCCCAGGGTTCGGTCCTTGGCCCTGTACTCTTCAGCATCTACATGCTGCCGCTGGGTGACGTCATACGCAAATACGGTATTAGCTTTCACTGTTATGCTGATGACACCCAACTCTACATGCCCCTAAAGCTGACCAACACGCCGGACTGTAGTCAGTTGGAAGCGTGTCTTAATGAAATTAAACAATGGATGTCCGCTAACTTTTTGCAACTTAATGCCAAAAAAACGGAAATGCTGATTATCGGTCCTGCTAGACACCGACCTCTATTTAATAATACAACTTTAACTTTTGACAACCAAATAATAAAACAAGGTGACTCTGTAAAAAATCTGGGTATTATCTTCGACCCAACTCTCTCCTTTGAGTCACACATTAAAAGCGTTACTAAAACGGCCTTCTTTCATCTCCGTAATATCGCTAAAATTCGCTCCATTTTGTCCACTAAAGACGCCGAGATCATTATCCATGCGTTTGTTACGTCTCGTCTCGATTACTGTAACGTATTATTTTCGGTTCTCCCCATGTCTAGCATTAAAAGATTACAGTTGGTACAAAATGCGGCTGCTAGACTTTTGACAAGAACAACAAAGTTTGATCATATTACGCCTGTACTGGCTCACCTGCACTGGCTTCCTGTGCACTTAAGATGTGACTTTAAGGTTTTACTACTTACGTATAAAATACTACATGGTCTAGCTCCAGCCTATCTTGCCGATTGTATTGTACCGTATGTCCAGGCAAGAAATCTGCGTTCAAAAGACTCCGGCTTATTAGTGATTCCTAGAGCCCAAAAAAAGTCTGCGGGCTATAGAGCGTTTTCCGTTCGGGCTCCAGTACTCTGGAATGCCCTCCCGGTAACAGTTCGAGATGCTACCTCAGTAGAAGCATTTAAGTCTCACCTTAAAACTCATTTGTATACTCTAGCCTTTAAATAGACCTCCTTTTTAGACCAGTTGATCTGCCGCTTCTTTTCTTTCTCCTATGTCCCCCCCTCCCTTGTGGAGGGGGTCCGGTCCGATGACCATGGATGAAGTACTGGCTGTCCAGAGTCGAGACCCAGGATGGACCGCTCGTCGGGACCCAGGATGGACCGCTCGCCTGTATCGGTTGGGGACGTCTCTACGCTGCTGATCCGCTTGAGATGGTTTCCTGTGGACGGGACTCTCGCTGCTGTCTTGGATCCGCTTGAACTGAACTCTCGCGGCTGTGTTGGAGCCACTATGGATTGAACTTTCACAGTATCATGTTAGACCCGCTCGACATCCATTGCTTTCGGTCCCCTAGAGAGGGGGGGTTGCCCACATCTGAGGTCCTCTCCAAGGTTTCTCATAGTCAGCATTGTCACTGGCGTCCCACTGGATGTGAATTCTCTCTGCCCACTGGGTGTGAGTTTTCCTTGCCCTTTTGTGGGTTCTTCCGAGGATGTTGTAGTCGTAATGATTTGTGCAGTCCTTTGAGACATTTGTGATTTGGGGCTATATAAATAAACATTGATTGATTGATTGAAATAATCACAAAAACATAAAAATAGCAATGAGCAAATTCAGAGCCAGGAATATCTTTTAACTAACTAAAACAGTGATATATATTAAATAATAGTACATTAAAATAGGCACATTGAGCCACAATAAATTAATAGCATCATAGGCTCAGTACGCATTCATTGATTGATTGATTGATTGATTGAAAGTTGTATTAGTAGATTGCACAGTACAGTACATATTCCTTACAATTGACCACTAAATGGTAACACCCCAATAAGTTTTTCAACGTTTACCAATTACTTAATAAATGACCAAGTCGAGGTGATCTACCTCATATATACATATACATACACACACATATCATATATATGTATATATATATATATATATATATATATATATATATATATATATACATATGAACACATACATTTATATATACAGTACATAATTTATATTTATTTATTTTGCCGTTTTTGTTGACATGTTAAAGGTGTTTTAATGAATATAGATGCATGTTTAACACATATAGATTCCTATTTTTCATGAAGACAAAAATATAAATTGGTGTATTACCTGATTCTGATGACTTGCATTGATTGGAATCAGATAGTATAGTGCTGATAATGTCCACGTTTTCGAATGGAGGAGAAAAAAAGTTCCTCTTTTCTGTCTAATACCACATGAAAGTCGTTGCTTTTTGGCATCTTATTTGTCCAGCTTCCATATTCGTTTTTATACACTTTACAAGAAATATATTGGCGGCAAACTCCGTATCTTGCTAGCTTGTTTGCGCTGGCTTTCGGAGACTCTTATTTTGTTACCGCAGGCGCGATGGAGCGGCACTTTTATTGTGAAGACAGGAACTGTGCGATCAGTTTTTAGGCTTTTGACGGGAAGTACGGTTGAAATAAAAAGTGTCTTTTTTCCTTTACACTTTTGATTGAATGTTTGAAACTTTTATTAGTAGATTGCACAGTTCAGTACATATTCCGTACAATTGACCACTAAATGGTAACACCCCAATACGTTTTTCAACTACTTTAAGTCGGGTCATGTGACCGCCTGGCTCTGTTTGATTGGTCCAACGTCACCAGTGACTGCATGTGATTGGTGAAACGCAGGCATGCGTAGATCCTACTTTGAAAAACCAAAACAAACATTAACAGGTCGATAAAAAAAAGTAGCGAGTAGCGAGCTGAATGTAGATAAATGGAGCGGAGTAAATGTAGCGTTTCTTCTTTATAAATATACTCAAGTAAAAGTAAAAGTATGTTTCATAAAAACTACTTGTAGAAGTACATTTTATCCCAAAAGTTACTCAAGTAAATGTAACGGAGTAAATGTAGCACGTTACTACCCACCTCTGTTTTTGTCCCTCTGTCTTATCCCCCTCTTATCCCCACAATTTCCCCCTCTGTCTTCCTTTTTTTCTCTTTCTGTCCCCTCCTGCTCCGGCCCGGCTGCACCAAATGATAATATGAATACATTTAATAAAGTCAAATTCAAATAAGGCAACAAGAGAAGTATCCTACACTTCTCTTTTGTAAAGTAAATCTGAACAGCCGATATGGGCATCTACATCAACTATATGATTTGCCTGAGAAGCTGGACAGGACAAAAAAATAAATAAATAGATAAATAAATAAATACTTTCTATAGTCAAAGACTTACGGTCAGTAGAAAATATCACTGCACATCATAATGGCAGCTACACTTTCCATCTTAAAGATCTAAAAAAAAAATATTTGGGAATGTCCGGGGCATGTGGCCCCCGGGCCTTGATTTGCCCAGGTCTGGTTTAGGACAATCGCCTTTTAATTTCCTACACTGCAAAAAGTCTGTGTTCAAAAACAAAAAAAATATATATACAAAAGTTAGGGGCATTTTACTTGAATTAGAGAAAATTATCTGCCAATAGAACAAAAAAATTTGGCTTGTCAAGACTTTCCAAAACAAGTACAATTAGCTAACCTCAATGAACCCAAAAATACCATAAAATAAGTATATTCTCACTAATAACAAGTACACTTTTTATGGTAGAAAAAACAAATATGAGAACTTTTTTCTCAGTATGTTGAAAAATATTCTTAAATTAAGTAAATGCTAGTGCCATTATCTTGACATAATGATATGCGCTCGGCATTACATTTCTTGCATTTTCCCATCGATAACATGACATCATCGCGCCAAGTGTGTGCTCTTCCAGTCAATTAGTGCGCAAGGAATATACATATATATATATATATATATATATATATATATATATATATATATATATATATATATTTACAGCCCGTCCCCCGACTACATGGTTTTTTATTGTAATTTTGAAGAATTTATCTGAAAGTACATGAACTATTTCTGTTCCAAGTTGTTTGAAATGTCACATGTTAATTGTTTGAATATTAACTTTTAGTTTGCTGTACTGTGCCAACTGTACTACTATATGGGCACGTATGTTCTATGGTTTCAATTAAAATAAAACAGCAAAGCCGTCATCTGTTTTAATTATGAGATATTCATTATTTGAGATATTCATTTTTACTTAGATTTCACTTTTTGCAGTGGTATATTTGGACATACCTTTTTTAAAAAGCCAGCTAATTTATAGGGATCAGGATGTATTTGACAATCTTGATTGAATATCTGTTGCTGGGTAGAAAAACGAGCCGCCATAAGGCCACACAAAGAAGCACAAAGTTGACACGTTGGCTCCAGGCTGCGCGAGTCCTGGCCGTCGTAAAACGTCTGTGGTAAAGACAGGTGTGTGTTTGTTATGTGTGTGCTTGTGTCTCGGGTGCAAACACTGAGCAGCAGGTCCCCCGATATGCATCTAATGAATGTTTTACGATCAAAACAGAGTTGTGTTTTGTCTCCACTGTGCAAACAAAGGGTGAAGTGTTATCTCACTTTCAGTGAGTCACAGTTGGGAGTACAGTCACAAAGCGTATTATATATCGCAATAATAGCCTCTCAAGGGATGAGGCTACATTGGGCTTGAAAGTGTGGTGTGGAAATGCATTGCAGTGTGGTTCTCGCTGTACTCTGAATCGCTTATCTATATGGCTGAATGCAATACTCACTTTTTTGTTTTTGTTTCACCTTTTCGAGACATGGCGCGAACGTGCACCATCGTTTGAACCTAACTGTTTGAGAAATTGCACTAATTGACTTATGTATAAAATACTACACGGTCTAGCGCCATCCTATCTTGCCGATTGTATTGTACCATATGTCCCGGCAAGAAATCTGCGTTCAAAAGACTCCGGCTTATTAGTGATTAACTAAAGCCCAAAAAAAGTCTGCGGGCTATAGAGCGTTTTCCGTTCGGGCTCCAGTACTCTGGAATGCCCTCCCGGTAACAGTTTGAGATGCTACCTCAGTAGAAGCATTTAAGTCTAACCTTAAAACTCATTTGTATACTCTAGCCTTTAAATATACCTCCTTTTTAGACCAGTTGATCTGCCACTTCTTTTATTTTTCTCCTCTGTCCCCCCCTCCCTTGTGGAGGGGGTCCGGTCCGATGACCATGGATGAAGTACTGGCTGTCCAGAGTCGAGACCCAGGATGGATCACTCGCCTGTGTATCGGTTGGGGACATCCCTACAATGCTGATCCGCCTCCGCTTGGGATGGTTTCCTGTGGACGGGACTCTCGCTGCTGTCTTGGATCCGCTTTGAACTGAACTCTCGCGGCTGTGTTGGAGCCACTATTGATTGAACTTTCACAGTATCATGTTGGACCCACTTGACATCCATTGCTTTCGGTCCCCTAGAGGGGGGGGGGTTGCCCACATTTGAGGTCCTCTCCAAGGTTTCTCATAGTCATCATTGTCACTGGCGTCCCACTGGGTGTGAGTTTTCCTTGCCCTTATGTGGGTTCTTCTGAGGATGTCGTAATCGTAGTGGTTTGTACAGTCCTTTGAGACATTTGTGTTTTAGGGCTATATAAATAAACATTGACTTGTGGTCAGGATGTTTTTTCCATTTCCAGCGTGCAAGTAAAGGCAGGGGAACTTGAGTTTGTCACAATGGGGTTTTCGCAGCTTACTGCGGGGTTCGTTCTCCCAAAATGCAGACGGACCACTCTGGACGTGGCGTGGAGGTAGGAACATTATTTAATTATCAAAACTCATAAAGGAGGTACAAAAAACAGAAAACGAGCTGACACTTAGCATGGAATATGGACAAAAAAGTAATCACGTAACTTTGGCATGAAACAAACAACTTACGTAGCCGGTTGCATAAAGAAAATAATGATGCCAGGCTGACTGACCAGCAAAGGCAGGCTAAATAATGCTTCTGATTAGTGCTCGGGAAGCAGGTGAGCGGGCGAACACTAATCAGAGACAGATGGAAATAATAAGTAACCATGGTAACTAAAACAAACAAGGGTGCACAAAAACAGGAACTAATGGAGTCCAAAACTAACTGAACATAACTAAACAAAACATGATCCAGACCACAGATCATCACAGAGTTAGTCAGCTGATAACATCCATCCATCCATTTTCTACCGCTTATTCCCTTTCGGGGTCGCGGGGGGCGCTGGCGCCTATCTCAGCTACAATCGGGCGGAAGGCGGGGTACACCCTGGACAAGTCGCCACCTCATCGCAGGGCGAGCTGATAACAGAGACGGTGAATAGCCTGCAAAGCAGCCCTCAGACAATCAAACATGACTTTTAACGCCATTACCTGGTACATGTCGGTGTGTTCTCAGCATTTTCAGACTGGTAAGTTTGAAACAAAGCATGTTTTATTCTGTTCCACACATAGCATTTAGTAGGCTCTTAGCCAAGCTAGCTGTGGAGGACAAACAAGGTACACTATTTTGTAAAAAATATGTTGTCTTTTTACTTTTAGTGTTGGGGTAAGCACAAAAATAATAACTGTTACAACAATCTCCTTTTCATGACAATTGTTGCTATGTTTTTACTGAATGGTATCTGCTTCCAGGCGCAACACACCCCCCTCGAGAGATTTGGTTTCCAATCTCATAATCCAAGTGTGTTAGTACAGCTTTTCAAAAAACCGAACACGGTCGGAATAAAGTGTTTCCATGGGATGTAGGAGGCCTATTTAGAGCCGAACTGTTTGAGAAATTGCACTAATATTGTGCATGGACACATACTGAGTAAGTCCAGCTTACTTACAAACCTATGTAGTGACCTTGTGGTTAGAGTGCCCGCCCTGAGATCGGTAGGTCGTGAGTTCAAACTCTGGCCGAGTCATACCAAAGACTATAAACACGGGACCCAGTACCTCCCTGCTTGGCACTCAGCATCAAGGGTTGGAAATGGGGGTTGAATCACCAAAATCATTCTTCAGTGCGGCCACCACTGCTGCTCACTGATCCCTCAACTCCCCCACTGCAAAAAGTCAGTGTTCAAAAACAAGAAAAAAAAATACAAAAATGAGGGGTATTGTACTTGAAGTAAGCAAAATTATCTGCCAATAGAACAAGAAAATTTGCCTTGTCAAGACTTTCCAAAACAAGTAAAATTAGCTAACTTCAAAGAACCCAAAACTACCTTAAAATAAGTATATTCTCACTATCAACAAGTGTACTACTACATGGGTACGTATTTTCTATTGTTTCATTGAAAATAAAACAGCAAAGTCCATTTAGTTGTGATCTGTTTTAATGAGACACATTGTGTCAAAGTCAGGATTTTTTTTTACATACTTGAAATAAGAAATGATTACTTTAAAAAAGTAGTTTTATACTCGTGAGTGTTGATGACAGCTTTGCAACAGTTGATATTCTAGTTTCAGGCCCGAAATGTCCATAACACCCTGCCGAGTCCCACAGGGAGGGTGGATGAAAGTTGGAAAAGTCAGCAAAAGTCCCATAAATGTTCAAAATACCTACCCAGGTTCGAGTCCCACAAGTCCCACCGCCGGCCGGGATGCCCAAATTGTCCAAAACACGCCCAGCAAAGTCCCACGGGAAGGCGGGGAGAAAAGTGAGAAAAGTCGGTAAAATGTTCAAAAATCCCACCCGGATTTCAGTCAAACTCAAACTCGAACCTGGGTGGGACTCGAACCTGCGTAGGTATTTTTTGAAAATTTTTGGGACTTTTGCCCACTTTTCTGACTTTTTTACTCCACTTCCCGTGGGACTTTGCTGGATGCGTTTTGGACGGCGGGACTCGTGGGATTGGAATCCGGGGAGGTATTTTGGACCCAATTGGGACTTTTGAACATTTTCACCGCCTTTTCCCCTCTTCTTCCCCGCCTTCCTGTACACCATTGCTTGCATATTTTACTCAATATAGGTCATGCAATGTCGGAAACAAGCTGTAATATCTTACTGAGATCATTTAGGACCAAAACCTTAAAACAAGTAAAATACTAACAAAAAATCTGTTTAGTGAGAAGAATTATCTTATCAGACAGAAAATAAGATAATATCACCCTTATTTGAGATATTTAATCTTACTTAGATTTCAGTTTTTGCAGTGCACGGAGTGAAACATGGGGATGGGTCGAATGGAGAGGGTGATTTCACCACACCTAGTGTGTGTGTGACTATCAGTGGTACTTTAACTTTTAATATCAAATACGCAGGTTACCCCTTAAACACTGCGTGCCTATCCTGCATAAAAGAGTCCCTTGCAACAGAACCTGTGCCTGCGGTGTGTTTGTGTTTGCGGTTTTCAAAAAAGCGCTCGGTATTTCTCAGGTGGGCTTCGCGGTAAGATGTGAAGCCATGGCACACTCTCACACCTAAGTATCAGTATGCTCAACCTGCCTAGGACCCCTCTTGAAGTGCTGGAGGCAAAACTGAAAGCCAAGACTCACACTTGTGTGTGACACGAGGTTGTTAGTGATTCATCACCCAAAGCGGAGCATTCCAGGGTTGTTTGTCTTTGCACAGGTCAGCAACTGAATGCTTCAGGGAAGGGTATTAAAGAGAAGAAAGAAGGTGCGATGTGGAATACCTTTGGGAGATAGTCTAAAGCTGTGTTTGTTTTCCAGGAAAGCCTTCGTGAGTTTCAGTGAGGCCGCCAGGAGAAGTCTGGAAAGTCCATGCTGACTCAACGTGCCGTCACCCTTACAGAATGCAGCCAGCCAAGCACAGACGAAAGGCGACCAGGCAGACACGAGTCAGACAGCAAGGCATCAGGCACGCTGTCTGAAAAAAAAACAAAAAAAAAAAACGCAGCTGAGGTATTATTAGATTCATGTTTTCTGCCTGCTTTCACCTTGCAGGCAGCTGCCCCAACAGCATGCAGGCAACCCCTCCTTCCCGGCAACCACCGCCCTCCTTTGTGAGACGTTTGAAGCCTGAAAGACAGCGAAAAGGGGGATCTGAAGATCAGCTCCTTTTGATCGTGAGCTGGAGAGTTGTGCTCTTTGTTCTGCAGATGAGTGAGTTGAAATAACCATCAGTGATCTGGCGAGAGAATACAGTGCTTTTGTCCCAGCGTAACTTAGTCATGGAGCCTTGTTTGGATACAGATTAATTAAGGCAGCCTTGGAGGACCTTTTTCAGAGAATGAGATAAGAGTAATCCTTGATCAAATGATACATTTAGTGGAGGATTAATCATATTGGAAGGGATGAGAAGATTAACGCCTCTGAGTGATCACAGAACAGAACAAAATAAATCCATCCATCCATTTACTACCGCTTATTCCCTTTCGGGGTCGCGGGGGGCGCTGGCGCCTATCTCAGCTACAATCGGGCGGAAGGCGGGGTACACCCTGGACAAGTCGCCACCTCATCGCAGGGCCAACACAGATAGACAGACAAAATTCACACTCACATTCACACACTAGGGCCAATTTAGTGTTGCCAATCAACCTATCCCCAGGTGCATGTCTTTGGAGGTGGGAGGAAGCCGGAGTACCCGGAGGGAACCCACGCATTCACGGGGAGAACATGCAAACTCCACACAGAAAAATAAATGTACCATGAATTACAATTGTTTTTAACATGGCTGTGCAGCACTTTGGAAACGTTATTGTTGTTTAAATGTGCTATATAAATAAAGTGGATTGGATTGATTGGATGAATTGATTAATTAAGTTGAAAAACTTTTTCGGGTGTTACCATTTAGTGGTCAGTTGTACGGAATATGTACTGTACTCTGCAATATACCAATAAAAGTCTCAATCAATCAATCAATCAATCAAGGTTTAAAATTTAGCAGTAGGGAAGGGTATTCGACTCCTGTTGGTTGTTCTTTGGACAGCAGACTATTTGGGACTGAAACAACACTGCCTCTGCTGGTTAAATTAGTGTAGGAGTGTCCAGGCCCGCGGGCCGGATCTGGAATTGTCTATGGCCCCCGGGATGATATTTGATTAGTATAAGAACCGGCCCGCAGGCCACAACAAGCTGTTGATTTGCACGCACCAACATTCCATCACTATTGGAAACTAGGCTTTTTTCTAAATGGGGTCCCAGGGAGCTTTTACGACAGAGCGTTTAGAATTAACGTTGAGACATTAAAAAGTTTTTGTTTCCACGATTTTCGTCCGAAAATTCCTTTGAAAAAAACCTCTTCCGACGCCTTTCTCTGCATTTAACCCGATGCATTCTTGGTAGAAGCGTCATGTCCGTAGCGCAATCCAAGTTCATGTCTTGATGTTGCCTGCTATTTAACATCCACATAGCCATTAGAGACGTAATATTTGTAATCTGTGCTAAAATTACAGCCGGCATCGATTAAAAACACTTTGTCAGGATCTGCAAATCCTGGTGATATCATAGGTCAACTGGAAAAGTAATTCAGTTATCTGTGCTAAAATGAAATAATAGTGTACGGGAGGCACATGAACAGTAGTCGCATTTGAGAGTGTGCATGTACACTTGGACTTCACGCGTGAAAATACAAAAAAACAGAACTCTGAGAAATCATACTAATGTAGTGCGTGGAAACGTATTGAGTGTTGTCAACTTTCTGAATGTTCCAAACCGTTTGTCCATTGCTTTCGTTGTACACATATTGGGTTAGCACAGGGCAAATCAAAATGTTGGAAGAGCCATATTGGACCAAACCTACACAGAAAAAAATCTGTCTGGAGCTGCAAAAAATTAAAAGCCTTATATAAGTAATGAAGGCAACACATGATGGGTTTGTGTTAGCCTACTATCAAAAATGACTATGCAAATCTTTGTTGATAGAAATGTATTCCACACAGTTTTACAACATTGAAGAATATTAGTAAAACTGAGGTTTCTCAGAGGGTGAGATAACTTCCGGAAATGACTAACTTAGAATGGCCAAAGGTATAGATGTGTGTGTCCAAGTTAAAGGACACGGCAGGCTGTCTTCCTCTAATGGATTTAACGTTTGCTGTGGTCTGGAACAACATGGCCCACAAGCAACTATCAGACATGCAGCCAATATTGCATACAGATTATGTGTCATGAGACATGCAAATACAAATTAAATATACTGAATATATAAGAAAATTAAATGAGCTTGAATTTACCCACAAACGAGGCATAATGATGCAATATGTACGTACAGCTAGCCTAAATAGCATGTTGGCATCGATTAGCTTGCAGTCATGCACTGACCAAATATGCCTGATTAGCACTCTAACAAGTCAATAACATCAACAAAGTGCACCTTTGTGCATTCACACACAGCATAAAACTTTTGTTAGACAAAACGAGACGAGCAAGGAGTGGCATAAAACACGTCTTTTTTGGAGAAAATTTATCATATAAACAAACTACGGTGAGTTCAAGGACAATCTACCATTAATTGATTAACGTGGACCCCGACTTAAACAAGTTGAAAAACTTATTCAGGTGTTACCCTTTGGTGGTCAATTGAATGGAATATGTACTCTACTGTGCAATCTACTAATAAAAGTTTCAATCAATCAATCAAATCGAAATTAGTAGAACAAAACGGCGCACATTTCATCAGTGAAGCATGTTTAATATAAGTGTGTATATATATATATATATATATATATATATATATATATATATAACCTACTCAGTGGCCTACTGTTTGGACTGTTCGCCCTGCGATCGGTAGGTCGTGAGTTCAAACCGAGTCATACCAAAGACTATAACAATGGGACCCATTACATCCCTGCTTTGCACCCAGCATCAAGGGTTCGAATTCGGGGTTAAATCACCAAAATGTATTCCCGGCCGTGGCCACCGCTGCTGCTCACTACTCCCCTCACCTCCTAGACGGCGAACAAGGGGATGGGTCAAATGCAGAGGACAAATTTCACCACACCTAGTGTGTGTGTGTGACAATCGTTGGTACTTTAACTTTAACATAAACAGTGGGATTTCTAACAATTAATAAGGTTTGTGTACTGTTTGCTCTCTCACAGAAACAATATCAAAACAAACATTTAATTTTTTTTATCACCATCTTTTCCATTTTCATTGATTTTTGAAAAATCTCCAGGGAGCCACAAGGGCAGCGCTAAAGAGCCTCGGGTTGCTGACCCCCGAGCTAGCAAAACTAAACTAGGTAAAAATGTTGAAAACATTGAAAAAGCACACACACAGTAGAACTTAGCACAGTAGCTAACAACAGCACGGCTCTGCAGACCGGCCCGCCCACAATGGATGTGCTGCCTGGCACAAAATGGCTGGCTGCGATGTTCGGACACAATGACAAAAGTCGTACACTAAAGCATATTTCTATCCGGCCTGTGGTTTGAACATCAAAAAGTCCCTATAAAGAGGGGTTCGTAAATCGAGGTTCCACCAGTAGAAAAAAGGCATTGCCAAATTATACAAATATTAGTTTTCTTAGAAAGTTTTCTTGAATTATTAGAGTGAACAGGCAGTAAATTTAATTGCAGCCTTGCCTAAAGCCTTGGCTTTTTTTATATACCCCTGTAAAAAGGCTGCCAGGAAGCAGAGCATTTTTATGACATTTGATATCAACAGTGCGATAAGTTGCAGCGTGCAGTCTTTTGCACGGGATTTTCCTCAAGGGAACTGTTGCTAAATAATCTGATGGGCCTCTGATGTTCTAAGAAAGTTCTCCCAGTGGAATCTTGCTGTGCTCTCCCTGCCAGTTCTGCACAGCTTCTGTGGTGATATTATATTCTTGGTACTGTGTGTGCTGTGCTTTCCAACAAGGACTCCATGTCTCCCTCCTACATTGGAAAAAAAAATAACCCCAACCCTTTTGTTTTACCACAATTTTTTTATTGTTTACGCACTCAGGCAAGTCAATTCTGCAAGTTTTCGACTGATTATAATCCGAGACATTTGACAAAAGCCACCAAACGTTGCACAATTGAGACTTCCCACAGGCAAACAAACCGTGAATCATAAGCCCAACGACGTGTCTTCTGCATGTCAGACACCTCCTGAGTCGTGAAAGAATGAATGAAGCTTCTTCTTTGCTCATAAATGCTCATAAAGTTAGTATTAGTGTTGTCCCGATAGCAATATTTTCATACCAGTATTGGCACTAAAATTATTTCGATATTTTTCGATACATTTCGGTACTTTTCGATACTTTTCTAAATAAAGGGGACCACAATTACCATGAATTGATTAACGTGGACCCAGACTTAAACAAGTTGAAAAACTTATTCGGGTGTTACCATTTAGTGGTCAATTGTATGGAATATGTACTGAACTGTGCAATCTACTAATAAAAGTTTCAATCAATCAAAACAAACAATTGTATTACTGGATTTGTTTTAACAAAACAATATTATGGTTCATTAAACATATGTTTCTTATGGCAAGTTTGTCCTTAAATAAAATAGTGAACATACAAGACAACTTGTCTTTGTGTAGTAAGTGAGCAAACAAAGGCTCCTAATTTAGTCTGCTGACATATGCAATAACATAATGTGTCATTTTCCATTCAATTTTTTTTTCCAAAATGATTAAGAACAAGTGGTAGAAAATGAAACATCAATATACTTGTTCATTTACTGTTAATATCTGTTTACTTTATCTTTTTACATCTTCTATCTACAATGTAATAATCACTTATTCTTCTGTTGTTTGGATACTTTACATTAGTTTTCGACAATACCACAAATATGGGTATCAATCCAACACCAAATCGTTCCAGGGACATATTTCCAGAGTTTATAAACATAATTGTGGAGAGGCGGAGCCGGCAGTCCGACAGCGAGGCAAGGCACACCGTAGCCCAGCCCAAGATGGTGGCGAGGAGGTGTGGCCGGCAGTCCGACAGCGAGGCAGGGCACGCCGGGGCCCGGCCCAAAATGGCGGCGAGGGGGCGTGGACGGCGAGCGAGCGGCAAGGCGGGGCACGCTGGGACCGACACCGCAATCAGGATCAGGTGCGTGGATCGCGCACCTGGGGACAATTGATTACTCCTCTCGCACTGTATAAAAGGGCAACAGCTGTTAACGTCAGAGAGAGAGGTGGAGAGACGAGAAGGAGCCAGAAGGAAGCTGACGCTGTGAGAGAGACTGAGAGGCGACGACGCCCGAAGCAGAAAGGCGAGCGGCTAATAAAGCAGCTGAAAAGCAGTCTTTATTGAAAAATAAATAAGTCTAAACGTGTCTTTCCTTGACGGTCCTTGGAACCTGCACGACGGCTTGGGAAGTCCGTCACAATAATACAAATGAAAAAAAACAAAAAAAAAACGAAACAAGATGTGATGCCAAAAAATATCAACATATTCATAGTAGTATCGCTCCTGTACTTGACATCATTACAGTGGATGTTAGCGGTGTAGATCCACCAATGGCGTTTGTTTACATTTTGACGCCGGTGAGCTTTGATTGATTGATTGATTGATACTTTTATTAATAGATTGCACAGTTCAGTATATATTCCGTACAATTGACCACTAAATGGTAACACCCGAATAAGTTTTTCAACTTGTTTAAGTCGGAGTCCACGTTAATCAATTCATGGTACTGTTTGTAATGACGCATGTTTAGCTATTCCTCATCCTGCAGGGATAATACTTGCAAGAAACTTACTTTATTTGTCGCCATGGAGATGAGGATTAGTGATTTAGAAGTAGTTAGCCGCTAGCTAGCTAGTCATGTCTTAAAGCACCTCTTCCTGAGGGCGTTTCAGTGTTATAACTTCACTTTTATCTTGGTTTTCAAGCCAACACGCGTCCGTTCAACCTTTTCTGTCAACACACTGTGTCTGTTTGTAAATACTCCGTGATTGTGCGCTGCCGAACATGCCCCTCTGCTTTTAAACCAGCAATGACACGACTTGACGAAGATGGGGTGCCCAGTACTTTTTAGAGGCGGTATGGTAGAGAAAATGATTCATTAGTATCGCGGTACTATACTAATACCGGTTTACCGTACAACCCTAGTTAGAGTATTTAAATATAACCAATACTGTGACAGTTTGCCCCTCCATTTCCTACAGCTCCCCTTTGCGGTGTCTCCAGGGGGCGTACTGTGCAGCAGCAGTGAGCGCTTAAGTTTCATAAACACAGACACACTTTGGGGGAAAGATTGACTAATTCTCTCCTTCCCGACTTATCCCCGGCACACTTGTGAGCAATTACCCGAAAAGGAGTGGAGGGAAGTGTGCATGCACGGATGGATGGCTAAGAATGCTTTAAGCCCCCCCACCCCTTCAAACCGTAGCAGCTGCCCCCGAGAGCACAAAATCATCCTCTCCACGCTGGACAGGTAGCACCACATGTGTGTTTGGTATTGAAAGCCTAGTCAGTGTCAGGGGGTCTGCAGATCTCCAGTTACCAGCTGCACGTGACAGCTGCCTTGAGAAGAGATCTGGTTTCTAGTGTTTTTTTGTACAGTTGCTGATAGATGTGCGGCGAAAAAGTTGGAGTCGCTAACTAACTAACCCTCAGTAAGAGACCGTTTGACTGTCAGGAACAGGAGGAGCATTATTTAACCTCCATGAACCCGGTCACTCTCTGGAGAAAAGAATGATGTCATTATTATTGTTTTTTGTCTTTTACACGCTTAACTAAATACGACTGGTGCTTCAAAGCAATGTTTTTTCGTAGGAACAAATACAAATGAATTCATCCGACATAATCGTCATCGTTAAACCTTTAGTGACTGTCCGGGTAATGTGAGTAGGGTTGTGTACTAAATTTGTCGGTAGTTGATTAATTGATTGAGAAGTTTATTGACATCTTAAAGCAGTGTTTTTCAACCTTTTTCATTGAAAAAATCCCAAGGCACACCATCAGCAGAAAACATTAAAAAATTAAACTCAGCACCCGATATTGACAGTACAAAGTCGTTCTCGCAATTGCTGGATAACAATTCAAACAATAACACACCGTGCATCCCTATAGCTCGTCTCAAAGTAGGTGTACTGTCACGAAACACTGACTTATTTTGAGTACTTTGGTGTTTTCCTGTGCGTAGCGTTTTAGTTCTTGTCTGGCACTCCTATTTAGTTGTTTATTGTCAGGTCATGTAGAAATGTACTTTGTGGACGCCGTCTGCTCCACGCGCTGTAAGTCTTTGCTGTCGTCCAGCATTCTGTTTGTTCACTTTACAGCCAGTTCTGTTTGAGATTCGTTTTTCATAGCCATCCCTAAGCTTCAATGCCTTTTCTGTATTTTTGGTTTAAGCTTTAGATACTTTTTTACCTGCACACTGCCTCCCGCTGTAATTTGCATATTGTGATCACAACGAATCCTGTTCCTGGCGTCTTCATAGCCATTAGCTACCTACTGTCACCTACTGATATGGAAGTTGACAGCAATATTTACTGGTTTGCAAAGAATATTTTTAACCCAACTGGGTGAAATTAAATAATTTCCAACGGCACACCAAACAATATCTCACGGTACACTAGTGTGCCGCGGCACAGTGGTTGAAAAATACTTTCTTAAAGAATTGAATCCATGTAATGCTTTAAAAAGGCAAATGGTAGGCAAAAAAAGCCAAAAGGCTTGTTTCCTTTGTGGTCTATTAAATATTCATCACATTTGATACATTCAATAATTAAAGATATATAACCTGTAACATGTATATATAAAAATGGATAAATGATGTACATATACACAGTATACATGTCAGGTGATTTGAGAAACAATATATATGCACTATGTACATGACACTATGTACATGACTATGCCCGTGATGACTCCAAGAGTGTGCAAAAGAGAATGAGGATTTATACATATATATATATATATATATAGATATATATATATATATATATATATATATATATATATATATATATATATATATATATATATATATATATATATATATATATATATAAAACCAAATATAAACCTGCCTAGTGTGTGTGTGACAATCATTGGTACTTTAACTTAACTTTAAAGGGGAACATTATCACAATTTCAGAAGGGATAAAACCAATAAAAAACAGTTCCCAGTGGCTTATTTTATTTTTTGAAGTTTTTTTCGAAATTGTACCCATTCCGGAATATCCCTAAAAAAAGCTTTAAAGTGCCTGATTTTCGCTATCTGGGAAGCCATCGTCCACTTTCCTGTGACATCATCCAGTGATGCCAATACGGATAGCACAGCAAGATATAGCGACATTAGCTCGGATTCAGACTCGGATTTCAGCGGTTTAAGCGATTCAACAGATTGCGCATGAATTGAAACGGATGGTCGGAGTATGGAGGCAGATAGCAAAAACGAAATTGAAGAAGAAACTGAAGCTATTGAGCGAATAGCTATTGACGCTATTCGGCCATGTTTGCCTTAGCATCGCCGGTAAAATGTGCTAACCAAACGATCGGGACTTTCGCATCTTGTGACACTGGATCAACTTAAATCCGTCGATTGGTAAGTGTTTGTTTGGCATTAAATGTGGGTGGAGGGAAAAGCTGGATGCAAATATAGTTTCAAATGTAGATACAGATAGCCGAAATAGCATGTTAGCATCGATTAGCTGGCAGTCATGCCGCGACCAAATATGTCTGATTAGCACATAAGTCAACAACATCAACAAAACTCACCTTTGTGATTTAGTTGACTTTATCGTTGGAAATGCATCTGCAGGTTATCCATACATCCCTGTGCCATGTCTGCCTTAGCACCGTCGGTAAAATGTGCAGACACTCCGGCACATTCAATGGGGGTCTGGCGGCAGATTTCTTTCACTTTACCGTTGGAAATGTATCTGCTTTGAGTGTCTCAGGATATCCACACAATCTTGCCATCTCTGTAGTAGCATAGCTTTCGTCGGTAAAGTGTGCGGAACAAACGACTGACCATTTCGTCGGCTTTCCCCACACCCTCTTATTTTGAACAAATTTCGTCCAATTACTTGCCACTTTCGCATCTTTGGGCCAGTGGTGCAACTTGAATCCCTCCCTGTTAGTGTTGTTACACCCTCCAACAGCACACCGACAAGGCATGATTCCTCCAAGGTTCCAGAAAATAGTCGAAAAAACGGAAAATAACAGAGATGAGACGCGGTGTATATAATGTGTTTGAGAAAATGGCGGCTTTATTACGTCACGTTCTGAATTGATTAACGTGGACCCCGACTTAAACAAGTTGAAAAACTTATTCGGGTGTTACCATTTAGTGGTCAATTGTACGGAATATGTACTGTACTGTGCAATCTACTAATAAAAGTATCAATCAATCAATCAATCAAGGTATATATTGACACTTACATAGTTCTGGTGATAATGTTCCCCTTTAACTTAACTGAATGATGGGTCTCTTATTCTCCAAAATTTAGACTTGGACAAACTTTATAGATCCACAAGAAAAATTGTTCCACACAGTAGCTCAGTCTCAAAGGATGGAAAAATTAAGGATTGAAAGGATAATGCAGGTATTAAGTACCGTAGTAGCAATATAAAATATAACATATATGTAACATTTACATATTATATATAAAGTGTATAATATATATTGATATATTATATTATTATCCATCCATTTCCTACCGCGTATTCCTTTTGGGGTCGCGGGGGGCACTGGTGCCTATCTCAGCTAAAATCGGGCGGAAGGTGGGGTACAGCCTGGACAAGTCACTACTTCATCGCAGTATTATATTTTTATATTACATTATATTTTTATATTATATATACAATATATATCCATCCATCCATCCATTTTCTGCCGCTTATTCCCGTTCGGGGTTGCGGGGGGCACTGGCGCCTATCTCAGCTACAATAGGCAAATCCCAATTACCATGTACAATATTACAGTATATGTAACAGCTGCAAAAAGATAAAAAATAAAGTAGAGAGTAGATCCAGTAGAAAATATACATTATAAACAAAGAGAGGTAGCTAACAGAGAAGTGAACCTGAACGACCCAAGTGGTCGTTTAATTGTTTTGGTGTAACCAAGGGGTGGGCGACCCAAAATGATGAAATACAAAAATACAAAAAAAAAAATCCATCTGGAGCCGCAAAAAATTAAAAGCCTTCTATAAGTGATATAATGAAGTCAACACATGATATAAGTGTCTGTATTAGCCTACTATGAAAATGGCCACGTGTCGCTGACACAAATCTTCGTTGACAGATATGTTGAAATGTAAAATTTATTCTACACATTTTTACAACATTGGAGAATATTATTAAAACGCAGGCTTCTCAGAGGGTGAGATAACTCCTCTAAATTACTGGCTTAGAATGGCCAAAGGCATTGATGTGTGTGTCCAACTTAAAGTAAACGGTAAGCTGTCTTCTTATGGAATTATAACAATCTTTGAAAGCTGGTTTAAATTTGCTGTGGTCTGGAACAACACAGCGCACAAACAACTACCAGACATGCAGCCAATATTACATACAGATAATATGTCATGAGAAATGCAGATATAAATTAAATTCAGAGGACATAAGTAAAAGAAATTAAATTAACTCCAATATACCTACTAGTGAGGCATAACGATGCAATATGTACTAGCCTAAATAGCATATTAGTATCGATTAGCTTGCAGTATTGCACTGAACAAATATGCTTAATAAGCACTGAACACAAGTCAATAACATCAAGGAAGCATAAAAAGTTTGGTGGACAAAATGAGACAAAGAATGAGTGGCATAAAATGCATCTTTCTCTGGCATCGTTGAAGAATGTTATACATGTTAACAAACTATGGTGAGTTCAAGGACCGCCAAAATTAGTAGTGCAAAACAGCACTCTCAGAGAATCATGTTTAACATAAACAGTGGGATTTTCTAACAATTAGGAAGGTTTGTGTAACGCTGTCCTCCTACAGAAACCCTATTAAAACAAGAATATATTTTATATCAATTTTTTTCCATTTGTATACATTTTTTTAAAAGCTCCAGGGAGCCACTAAGGCGGCGTTAGACTCTGGAGCCGCAGGTTGCAGAACCCTGGTGTAACCCAGCCTTCTTTTTGTATTGTTGTTGTAGTCTGCAGGGGCTGTTGTAAATTTTTGAGAGTTATTCACTTATTAGCTTTGTCATCCATGTTTGAAGGTCTCTCTTGGACAAAAAAACCATGCAGATGCAAGCTGTCAAAAAGGACTGTTTACAACATGAGGGTTTTTCTTGGATGATTGTTGTATGACATGCCGCGTTGGCTTTATCTTATGTACTTACAGACGAGGGAATGCACATGCTGTAGAATAAACAGATTAATCTCATCTTCGCGTCAAGACAGGAGGTCTGTGTAGACTGTGACTGTCCGCCTCGAACAAGGAGGCTCTAAGGCGCGCGGAGAAAAGGCTCTTGTTTGCTTGGCAGATAGCAGCTGATACCCAGGGTCGACAGAGTTCGCGTAAGGACGACGGAGATGTTTGCTCGCACACCCTATAGCTGGAACCATTGTTCTGGGGATTCGCAGAAGCTGTCCAAAAAAAAAAAAAAAATGCAGTCATGTTGAGCCATTAATCTCTATTGCCATTTTTAAACAGTCCCTAGAAGGCTGAGCGCTTGTTTCTTTGTTGAGGCGACAAATTGATTTTGAACGGATGCAGCCGCCTGATTTGCCAATTTGAAACCCAGAGGTTAATTTTATGGTCTGAATGTGTGTCTTGAGCGATGAATATTCATTTAGAATTGTCACAACACTCTTAAGGGTGGATTTTTTTTGCCTCATTTGACCCACATGAAACAATGTTGGCATTGACAACGCTCTTCGTTCCGCTCTTTTATAAACTGTGCTTATTTTTAGTGATGAACAAGTCACGCTATAATGAACATTTCTAATTATCTTAATGCAACCTAATTCAAAGCCATTGTCCACTGCGACTTCCTGCCACAGGACCAAATGATCAACAGTCAAACCCATACTGTAGCTTCCCGATCACCAGAATTTCACAAGTTATCTTTATTTTATCAATCAATCAATCAATCAATCAATCAATAAATCAATCAATCAATCAATCAATCAATCAATCAATCAATCAATCAATCAATCAATCAATCAATCAATCAATCAATCAATCAATCAATCAATGTTTATTAGTATAGCCCTAAATCACAACTGTCTCTAAGGGTAGGTAGGTCTTTATTGTCATTGCAACAAGTACAACAAAACTTTGTTTTCAGCACAAACCTGTTCAAGATTAGACAAACAAACAGTGTACAGGGTTACAGAGCAAGAACGCTCATGGGTCACCATAAGGCGCCCCTTAAAAGATGGGAAAAAGGTAAACGCTGGGGAAGGATGAGTAAAAAAAATACAATCCAGACTGGGCTCCTAAGGGGGCCCAGTTCGGAGTGAGATAAAACCTCCATAGCAAAGCACATATACATATTACAACATACATCTCGAGATATCTAGCAACAGAGGGAAGGTAGTTCAAGGTCATGGTGGTAGGCCGCAGCTCTCAGGCGCTGACCATCCATTCATCACCCCTACGGGATTGCGTCGAGGAAGTTGGATTGGGGGACAGGAGGGTGTATGTGTGGCACAAGCCACAGCGACATCCTCGGTTCAGAGCCCACATATATTTTGTTCCATGAAACTGGCAGTCGTTGCTATAATATCAACTCGTTTTTGAGTAATCGGTAGAAAAAGAACTGTACTTGGAAAGCCCCCTTTCTATCGCCAGACTCGATAGGCCGCCCCTTCTGATGTCATCAACACAACCGGAGCCAATTTCTCTGCACATAGAAATTGTGGACAAAGGCATGTAAAACTATTATTTTGATGAAATATGTGCAGATTTTTGCCATCCTATCTGCTGATTGCATTGTACCATATGTCCCGGCAAGAAATATGCATTCTAAGAACTCCGGCTTATTAGTGTTTCCCAAAGCCAAAAAACAGTTTGCGGGCTGTAGAGCGTTTTCTATTCGGGCTCCAGTACATGCCCTCCTGATAACTGAGATGCTACCTCAGTAGAAGCATTTAAATACCATCTTAAAACTAATTTGTATACGCTGGCCTTTAAATAGACTCTTTTAGATCAGTTGATCTGCCGTCTCTTTTCTGCTCTGCCCCCCTCACCTGCATGGAGAGGTTATTAGGTGACCACAGATGATGCACTAGCTGTTCAAAGTCAGGACCCGGGGTGGACCACTCATCCGTGCATAAGTTGGGGACGTCTCTGCGCTGCTGACTTGTCTCCACTCAAGATGATCCCCTGCCGGCCCCTCTATGGACTGGACTCTCACACTATTTACTAGATCCGCTCGACATCCAGTGCACCGGTCGCCCATGGGGGAGGGGGTCCCAAGATCTTTGGTCCCCTCCAAGGTTTCTCATTGTATCCCATTAAGTTGATTTTTTTCTTGCCCTGATGTGCAGCCCTTTGAGACACTTGTGATCAAGGGCTTGTGACAGACTTCTCAAGCCGCCGTGCAGGTTCCAAGGACTGTCAAGGAAGGACATAGCAGCGGGCACGTTTAGACTTCTTCATTTTTCAATTAAGGCTGCTTTTCAGCTGCTCCGTCTGCCGCTCGCTCTTCCGCTTGTGTTTCTACTTCGGGTGTCGTCCCCTCTCTTGCGCTCGCAGTGTTTCTCTCTCCGCGTCAGCGTCCCTCTTTCTCCGTCTAGTCTATCCGCCTCTCTATCAGACGTTCACGGCTGTCGCCCCTCTATACAGCGTGAGGAGATTACTCAATTTCCCCAGGTGCGCGATCCACGCACCTGAACTTGATTGCGGCGTCGCTCCCGGCGTGCTCTGCCTTGCTGTCGGACAGCGGGCCACGCCTCCTCGCCGCCATTTTGGGCTGGGCTATGGTGTGCCCTGCCTCGCTGTCGGACTGCCGGCTCCGCATCTCCACAGGGCTGTATAAATAAAATTTGATTGAATGATTCACTCTGGTCCAAGAATACTTCTAAACTGCTTTGGTTAACATTATGAGCAAAATTCAATTTTTAACTTTAAACAATATTGTTCTCTTCCATAGACAACATAGCAAGGCTGTGTTTCCTCATGCCCTTGCAGCATTTCCTCAAGGCTCTTAAGGAAAATATCAGTAGAAGAGGACGCCATATAAAATGCTAGCAGCTCCTGCCATCAGTGTGTGAATGCGTGTGTGAATGGGTAAATGTGGAAATAGTGCCAAAGCGCTTTGAGTACCTTGAAGGTAGAAAAGCGCTATACGAGTACAACCCATTTACCATTACCGTCAAAAGTAACTTATGGTGCCGGCCTATAAGTTACAATTAAAGAGCCAATAATTGTCACACACACACGAGGTGTGGTGAAATTACCCTCTGCATTTGACCCTTGATCACCACCTGGGAGGTGAGGGGAGCACTGAGCTCCAGCGGTGGCCACGGCCGGGAATCATTTTTGGTGAATTAACCCCCAATTCCAACCCTTGATGCTGAGTAATGGGTCCCATTTTTAGAGTATTTGGTATGACTCGGCCGAGGTTTGAACTCACGACCTATTATCCATCGCACATGGCTTCCTGCAATCATGTTGTGATCGTTTTTTTAGCACCTGCATTATCAGGTGGATCCAGTTCGCTCACACAGGATCGAAATATGGGAGCAGTGCGAAAGCAGGGCACATGTGTTCCACTGTCTTGTTTGACAATGTGACCTGGCGTTGTGTAACTTAACGAGAGCACGGGGGTGCGGGGGGGCATATGTCATTTGTTTTGCAGGGCGCTCAGCCTGCTGTCTGCATGTGCACGCTCTCTTATATGGAGCGGCAAGGAAAAAAAAAAAGGAACTGTCACATGGCGTCTGCACTCTGCCACACGGCTGCTGTTGTCAGCGTGTCACATGACCTGGAACATCAACACAAAGGACACTTGCAGAGTAGACATGAGAGTTTAAGAGGGATTTTTGCACGGTTTGACATTTTCTTCAGTTCCGTTTAGTTTCAGTTTATGTCGAACGTGCATGCGATGCAATGTAATGCATCACACATTTCCAGTTGTTTCATTACAGCAAGTCCGAAAAGCAGTAGGAAGAAGCAGAGCTTATTTAATCCTAACCCCTTTTCATACCATAGCAATTTTATCCAATTTCCTTGTTCTCTGTAACAGAAGAGTGAATAAATAATAATAAACAAATAATATACCATAGTAAGTATCTATCCATCCATCCATTTCCTACCGCTTATTCCCTTTGTGGTCGCTCGTGCCTATCTCAGCTACAATCGGGCGGAAGGCGGGATTCACCCTGGACAAGTCGCCCCATAGTAAGTAAACACATTAAACCACAATAAAAGCTTTATCTAAAAAAAAAAAATAGGTTGAAGATGTTTATCATAATTCTTGTTCCGTGTACTTTGTGAACACTTGTAGTTTGAACAGTCTCTTAAACTGAATCATATTGGTGCTTTGTTTGATTTCTTTGCTTAATCCGTTCCATAATTTAATACCACATACAGATATGTTAAAGGTTTTACGTGTTGTACGAGCATACACATGTTTTAGATTAGATTTTCTTTTAAGGCAGGGGTGTCAAACGTACAGCCCAAAGGCCGGATCAGGCCCGCGAACAGGTTTTATCCGGCCCGCGGGATGAGTTTGTGAAGTAAAAAAATTAACCTGACATTTTTGGATGAAAGAGACAGCTTTTCTTAATGTGTCCACTGGATGTCGCAATAGCAATTATTTGTATCTTTGTAGATGATGCTACATATGTACAAAATAAACCACATGATGTAAGTACATCAGTGAAGGAAAATGATCAAACTACATAAATAATAGGGGTGCGGGAAAAAAATCGATTCGAATGCGAATCGCGATTCTCACATTGTGCGATTCAGAATCGATTCTCATTTTTTAAAAAATCGATTTTTTGTTTTTATTTTTTATTCATTTATTTATTTTTTTGATCAATCCAACAAAATAATACACAGCAATACCATAACAAGTCCAAAACCAAACCTGAACCAGCAACACCCAGAACTGCAATAAACAGAGCAATTGAGGAGACACAAACACGACACAGAACAAACCAAAAGTAGTGAAACAAAAATGAATATTATCAACAACAGTATCAATATTAGTTATAATTTCAGCGTAGCAGTGATTAAAAATCCCTCAGTGATATTATCATCAGACATTTATGAAAAATTTAAAAAAGAACAATAGTGTCACAGTGGCTTACACTTGCATCGCATCTCATACGCTTGACAACCTACTGTGTCCAATGTTTTCACAAAGATAAAATAAGTGGTATTTTTGGTTTGTTTAATGGTTGAAACAAATTTACATTGTTACAATCAGTTGATAAAACATTGTCCTTTACAATTATAAAAGCTTTTAAAAAAAATCTACTACTCTGCTAGCATGTCAGCGGACTGGGGAAGATCCTGCTGAAATCCTATGTATTGAATGAATACAGAATCGTTTTGAATCGGAAAAATATCGTTTTTGAATCGAGAATCGCGTTGAATCGAAAAAATCGATTTATAATCGAATCGCGACCCCAAGAATCAATATTGAATCGAATCGTGGGACACCCAAAGATTCGCAGCCCTAATAAATAACATCCTGTAATTTGATTTTGATATTATTTTTTAATCTTGATAAATTGAAAATTAACACCAATGAGTTGACTGATGAACATTATCACACAGTTTATTCAGAAAATATGAATAATGACACATAAAGATAGAATAGTATTAGCCGCAACATGTAAGTATAGAAAAAAAAACCCAACAACATTATGATTTGTGATTTGATCGGAATTTGTTTGTTCTATTTTTAAAAATCTGAAGTTGTCGTTATTTTTAAGTTATCATGCCGTGATTTTACTAGTCCGGCCCACTTGGCAGTACATTTTTCTCCATGTGGCGCCCCCATTTAAATTCTTCAACGATGCCAGAGAAATACACATTTTATGCCACTCATTCTTTGTTTCGTTTTGTCCATCAAACTTTTTATGCTTCCTTGATGGAAGGACATGGCGGCGGGCACGTTTAGACTTCTTTATTTTTCAATTAAGACTGCTTTTCAGCTGCTCCGTCTGCCGCTCGCTCTTCCGCTTGTGTTTCTGCTTCGGGTGTCGTCCCCTCTCTTGCGCTCTCAGTGTTTCTCTCTCCGCGTCAGCTTCCCTCTTTCTCCGCCTAGTCTATCCGCCTCTCTATCAGACTTTCACGGCTGTCACCCCTCTATACAGCGTGAGGAGATTACTCAATTTCCCCAGGTGCGCAATCCACGCACCTGATCTTGATTGCGGCGTCGCTCCCGGCGTGCTCTGCCTTGCTGTCGGACAGCGGGCCACGCCTCCTCGCCACCATTTTGGGCTGGGCTACGGTGTGCCCTGCTTTGCTGTCGGACAGCCAGCCACGCCTCCTCGCTGCTGAAGTTGTCGTTATTTTTAAGTTATCGTGCCGTGATTTTACTAGTCCGGCCCACTTGGCAGTACATTTTTTTCCATGTGGCGCCCCCATCTAAAATTCTTCAACGATGCCAGAGAAATACACATTTTATGCCACTCATTCTTTGTTTCGTTTTGTCCATCAAACTTTTTATTCTTCCTTGATGTTATTGACTTGTGTTGAGTGCTTGTCAAGCATATTTGTTAGTGCAATACTGCAAGCTAATTGACGCTAACATGCTATTTAGGCTAGCTGTATGTACATATTGCATCATTTTGCCTCACTAGCAGGTATATTGGAGTTAATTTAATTTCCTTTACTTTATATCTGCATTTCTCATGACATATTATCTGTATGTAATATTGGCTGCATGTCTGGTAGTTGTTTGTGCGCTGTGTTGTTCCAGACCACAGCAAATTTAAACCAGCTTTCAAAGATTGTTATAATTCCATAAGAAGACAGCTTACCGTTTACTTTAAGTTGGACACACACATCAATGCCTTTGGCCATTCTAAGCCAGTAATTTAGAGGAGTTATCTCACCCTCTGAGAAGCCTGCGTTTTAATAATATTCTCTAATGTTGTAAAAACGTGTAGAATAACTTTTACATTTCAACATATCTGTCAACGAAGATTTATGTCAGCGACACGTGGCCATTTTCATAGCAGGCTAATACAGACACTTATATCATGTGTTGACTTCATTATATCACTTTTTAATTTTTTGCGGCTCCGGACAGATTTTTTATTTTTTTTGTATTTTTAGTCCAATATGGCTCTTTCATCATTTTGGGTTGCCGACCCCTGGTCTAGAACATATATTGCTTTATTCATTATTGACATGTTTCTTGCTACTTTATGTTGTTTATTTTTTACATAAGATTTCCGGTTCATTTTATCATCTATTATTACACCCAGAAAGGGTTTTCTTTTACCCTTTCTTAAGGTCCAAATGTTCCATCCAATGGGATCCAATGCAAGAGCTGTTGTTTTCTATTGAATACATTAATTAGCTTCGATGGCTTCTTGAGACTCTCGGATATTTAGAAACAGCTCTCAGGACAATGCAGTGCAGTTCCACACTGCTGTCACTTACAATTACAATAATCAATATTGTAAGATGAATACCTTTCAACATGGATCGTTGGGCTTATTAATGTTATTGTCATTATTATTATCGATGTTATTATCCATATTATCTATTATTATTAAACACCTATGCTGCAGTGTGCTTTTGCCTGTGTATGAACCGGATTCCTTTGGCCTTTGAGTCCTTCTGTTTACCTCTCTAATGCACAGCGGCTGTTATCATTAATAATTGGTCGGTGGAGCATTTCCAATAGTTATGTGACAGGTAGATTGAGCACTGCATGTACCCAGCTGCAAGTGCATGGTGGGCGTTGGCTTGATGGATTATGGTGAGTCTTTCTAAATAATTCTATTATGCAAGGTGGCTGTTATCCTGAAGAAACAGGTCATATGATCCAGACCTGCACGTTGCATGATCCATGTGCCTGTGCATGATCAAGCACACCCTGAGGTTTTACTTTGTGGAATATTTTGGTGGTGATGGTTACCTGTATCAGTATTAACTAATGGGTGGAGCAATTGCAATATTTATTATACACATAGGCTTTAACTGACTGAATTATTTTCAGACTAATAGGCAAGGTGGCTGTTATCAATAATTAGTGGGGAGAGCATTTCTAGTAATTATATGAGAGGTAGGTTGTGCTATGCATGGCAGGCTTTTAGGTTTATGGATTCTGTTGAGTTTTTTCTATGTATTCATATTATGCAAGGTGGCTGAAAAATAAATAACAAGTGGAAGGAACAAGCCTAATAAATATATGACACGTATGCCCGATTGTAGCTGAAAAAGGCGCCAGCGCCCCCCACGACCCCGAAAGGGAATAAGCGGTAGAAAATGGATGGATGGATGGATGTTGCGTGATTTATGTGCACCGTTTGCATTGACTTTGCATGTTATTCAGAGCCTTTGTTTACCTTTACAGCACAAGGTGGTGGTTATCATTATTAACTAGTGGGAGGCGCAATTGCACACGTGAGTCACGGGCTTTGCCTTAGGGGTTTATTTTTAGTCTATTAAGCAAGGTGGCTGTTATCGTGAATAATTGACAGCAGGAAAAATGACTCGTGGAGCGCAGACCTCGGCCAAGTCATATCTCCTATTAGTAAAGAACCATTTTGAATTCTGAAGGTAATTACACAACATGTCGAGCCCACCTTTTCCATGTGGAAGGACGTGTGTATTCCAACCTTGCCGGTTGCTGCTGATTCTAATGCCTGCAAAAGGTGCAAAAAAAAATGCCCTTCTGATCAACACCTGCATCAGCAGGCCACACACAAAGCTGTTTTCATCATATTCGCCCAATACAAGGGCGTCAAACTCATTTTCATCGTGGGCCACATCGCAGATGTCATGATAATATTAAAAATATCCATTTCGCTGGATTATTATCGTTGTTTCCCAACAAACTAATGGAAAACTTGCTTTGGAGTCAGAAGTCAAAGTGACAACCTAACTTCAGCAAGTGTATAATTTTCATAAGAAAAAAGGGTTTAAATGACACAAAGGTGAGAAATACAGTAGGAACGAGATTGAGAAGGCACTATTTGGTTTACCTGACACATGAAACGTAACAAATTGTGGGAGTGCACTCTCCACTTTATTCCAACTTGTCACGCCTATGGTTCATGTTTTGTTTTGGTCATGCTATATTTAGTTTTTTGGACATTTAGTTCTGTTTTGCATTTCCTTCTTTGTCTTGTTACCATGCCGACTGATTTAGTTTTCATCTGTTATATCCGATCAAGAGCTTTGTATGGCCATACTACCTTAAGGATCCCCAATCTCATCTGTTCTCAAAGCTAAGCAGTGTCTGGCCTGGTTAGTACTTGGATGGGAGACTGCCTAGGATTACCAGGTGCTTTTGACCTTTGGACTCTAAGTTCCTTTTTTTTTCACTCCCTGTTTTGTTACCATGACGACCAATCAGTTCACCTGTCTTGTCTCACACCTGTTTTCACTTATCATGTTCATTACTTAAGCCACAGTTACCAGCTAGTCAGTCTGGCAACATCACCTCCTTCACAACCTCGATTATCTGCTTCATGCCTTGCTATGCTGTTCATTTTGTCCACATAAGTTTTTGTCATTCATGCCATAGCACAATAGTTTTGTTTCATGTTTATAGTTTATACCTTTTGTGCTAGTCTTTTGTTTCATAGCCCACGTTTTGTACCTCCATTGTGAGCGCTTTTTGTTTGTTCCTGTTTTTAGTTTATGAGTAAATAAATTAAATATGTACCTACCTTCACGCCGTTTCCACTCCATTCGCTTCGCACCTCGGGAAAACAACCCAAGACCAAGTCCAAGCCTGACACAACTTTGACTACAGCATCGGTTGCTATGTAGAGTGGAGCTTTCCTTCATTTTCAGCAGACTGCATTGCAAAATGATAATCCCCTCCTCTTCCTCTCATGCGAGATCCACCCAGGAAATCTACAAATCCCTTTCCTACTGTAGCTTGTTGAATCGAATACTGTTGAGTTAAGAGCTGCAATTGCATGCCCTCATGCGTTTTTTTTCCTGTCAAAATTTAGATACATTAATCAATAAATATGAAATAAATTTGATGAACATTCTTTCCAGGCAACCGCGGGCCACAAAGAACAATTGGGTTTGACACTAGTGCTTTAAAATAAACTCTACATTTGATCACTTTTTGAAGTTTTTGAGTCATAATGGGTCACTTTTTTGATGTAAAAGATACTTAACTTGCAAAATGACTAAAGTAGGGAGAAGGGGGCAGGGCATAAAATAAAATAAACAGCAGATCAACTGGTCTAAAAAGGGGGTCTATTTAAAGGCTAGAGTATACGAATGAGTTTTAAAGATGAGACTTGAATGCTTCGACTGAGGTAGCATCTGGAACTGTTGCAGGGAGGGCATTCCAGAGTACTGGAGCCCGGATAGAAAACGCTCTATAGCCCGCAGACTTTTAGGTTCTGGGAATCACTAATAAGCCGGAGTTCTTTTGACTACAGAAAGATCACAGCCTTTTGCTAAGACCAAACATTCCTCAATGTGTTTTTGATGCATGGGCGGGAAAACATCCCTTAACACAATTTTTGGAAGAAACATTAAAGTGCATTTGCCACAGAACTGGTACTAAAAGGTCCAACTAATACCCGATCAGCTTGGATTTGATTCAATGCCATAAGCGTTACATAACCCACTGATGCTGCATCATTGCCACTTTTGTGAAAACGTGACTTGAAATGATATAAAAAACACCATTGCTAACATTAGCTTTTCTTGGATGCAAAAATAATAAACCAATTGTGGCTTGCGGTTAGGTTCCAGGCAGGTGAGGCAAGAAATTTAATGTTATATGTTCTCATCAATGTTAATACAGGCTGCTCATTAAAAAGGATACTGTGGGGGGTGTGACCTGGGGACCTGCAGCGAAGCTGGGTGTGCCTACATTCTTGTAAACCTGGAAGATCAGGTTTACAAGAATGTTTTATTTTTTTAAAAATTGTGTCTTCTTGCGCTTTTCAGCAATTTTCTGTTCATGTGTCAGTCTTGCTTTTGCTTGTGCTCCACCACCAACTCTCCCCTCCTCCCCGGCTGCTGCCTTTTGACAGAGCGACAGGTGATTAGATAAGCAGTTCCAGGTGGGCCATCTACGCACCTGTCGCTGATCTCGAAGCCGGTCCTGGCACACCCTGCTTCACTGTAGGTATGCAGGCCACGGCCCCTCCACAAAGTTCTTTTGAAAATGTCCCAAGGGAGGCGCCGGACTTTGAGTCCAAGTGGACCAAGTTCCGTGCCTCAATTGTCGAGGCAGCCGATCAGAGCTGTGTCGGCAAGGGGATCGGTGCCTGTCGTGGCGGTAATCCCAGAACCCGATAGTGGACACCAGTGGTGAGGGATGCCGTCAAGCTGAAGATGGAGTCCCATTAGGTCCTTTTGGCACCAGCAAACACCAACATTCATCAATTTAATTAATTTTAATCAACGTTATTGTGTGAATGTGTGTGTGAATTGGTGAATGAGGAAATAGTGTCAAAGCACTTTGAGTTCCTTAAAAAAGGTAGAAAAGCGCTATACAAGTATAACCCATTTTACCATTTTTTTTACCATTATAAAATGATATTGCTGAATAGACTATAGGTCTGATATATTCTGACAGTCCTTATATGTTGATAAGCATACGTGGGACAGAGCTGCTGCACAATCACCTCCTTTTTCACAGCTGTATGTACACTTTTCGAGAGTGCAAAATAAAGAAACAAAACAACTTTTGCAGTTGAGTTTTAGTCTTGATAAATCACATTGCACATGCCGTATGATATACTGTATTAGCATCTTCTCCTCTCTGTATCGTGGGCAGTCTGATGATCAGCATATCAATCAATGTTTATTTATATAGCCCTAAATCACAAGTGTCTCAAAGGGCTGCACAAGCCACGACGACATCGTCGGCTCAGAGCCCACAAAAGGGCAATGAAACTCTCAATCCAGTGGGACGTCAATGTAGATAAGTATGAGAAACCTTGGAGAGGACCGCAGATGTAGGTGACCCCCCTTCCCCCCCACCCCTGACCCCCCCTCTAGGGGAGACTAGATGCAATGGACGTCGAGTGGGTCTAACATATGTGTGAAAGTCCAGTCCATAGTGGATCTAACATATATGTATGTGTATATATATATATATATATATATATATATATATATATATATCGCTCGGGTTCAGTGGACCAACCCGGAAGGACATGATTTGAGCAGGTTTGACTTCTTTATTTTTTAATAAAGCTTGGTTGCAGCTCGGATCGCTTTTCAGCTCCTTCCTCCACTGGTCGTTCCCGGTGTGCTTTTCAGCCGCCGTCGTCGTCGTTCTCGTCTTGCGCTCTGTGTTGCTCTCGCTTCCCATGCGCTGCGGACTCTCCTCTTTCCTCCTCGATCTCTCCTCCTTCTCCCCTTTTATACAGTCAGGAGAAATGTTAATCGTTTCCCGGTGTGTGAACCATGCACCTGAATTCGATTGCGGCAGCATCTCCCGGGTTTGAAGATTTTCTGAGACCGAGAAATAGTTATTTCATCCGTTTTATTAAAATTTGCACCAAACCTGATTGCACGTCCATGTGCTCCACAATGTCTATTTTGCTGCAGCGGCCCTTTTTTTCTTGCTGTCCTCAGTGTCCTCTTGGATAAATATATATATATTTTTGGTAACACTTTAGTAAGGGGAACACATATTCACCATTAATTAGTTGCTTATTAACATGCAAATTAGTAACATATTGGCTCGTAATTAGTCATTGTTAAGTACTTATTAATGCCCTATTCTGCATGACCCTATTATACAACCAGTAGTGAAGTGAAGTGAATTGTATTTACATAGCATTTTTCTCTAATGACTCAAAGCGCTTTACATAGTGAAACCCAACATCTTAGTTACATTTAAACCAGTGTGGGTGGCAATGGGAGCAGGCGGATAAAGTGTCTTGCCCAAGGACACAACGGCAGTGACTAGGATGGCAGAAGCTGGGATCGAACTTGGAACCCTCAAGTTGCTGGCACGGCCACTTCACCAGCCAAGCTATACCGCCCCGTAAGCCATTAACTAAGAGTGTTCCATCAATAACTGCAGAATTATTGCTTACTAGTAACCCTAACCCTAACCCCTAAATTTTATATGTTCCTTTAGTGTCCAAATAACTCTAAAATTAGTCTTTGTTACTTAAACAAGCAACTAATTAATGGTGAATATGTTCCCCATACAAAAGTGTTACCATTTTTTTTTTTATCAAGAAGTAAATGCAGAAATCAAAACATCTTCTCTCACCTTGCGTTCCTGAACTTGGCATCCCATAAACCAGTAGATTACAGATGCCGTACTCAATAAACGGTAATAATAAACCAGTAATCCTACTTAAGTCCCCCATTTTTAGGTCACAATCCTTTTTCCTGAAGCTTAAAGGGGTTTTACTTTGACAACTAAAGACAGTAATAATGAGCGGCCGTTTAACCTTTGTTTATTAGCGCTAGGCATCAAAATTACATTTTACTGCAGGGGTGTCAAACTCTTTTTAGATCCGGGGGCCACGTGGAAAAAAATCTACTCCCAAGGGGGCCGGACTGGTAAAATCACGGCACGATAACTTAAAAATAAAGACAACTTTATATTTTCTGATCTTTCTGTGTGGAGTTTGCATGTTCTCCCCGTGAATGCGTGGGTTCCCTCCGGGTACTCCGGCTTCCTCCCACTTCCAAAGACATGCACCTGGGGATAGGTTGATTGGCAACACTAAATTGGCCCTAGTGTGTGAATGTGAGTGTGAATGTTGTCTGTCTATCTGTGTTGGCCCTGCGATGAGGTAGCGACTTGTCCAGGGTGTACCCTGCCTTCCGCCCGATTGTAGCTGAGATAGGCGCCAGCGCCCCCCGTGACCCCGAAAGGGAATAAGCGGTAGAAAATGGATGGATGGATGGAAAAATAGAACAAGCACATTCTGAAAATGTACAGATCATAATGTTGTTGTTGTTTTTTACACTTAAATGTTGCGGTTAATAGTATTCTACCTTTATTTTGTTGTTATTGTCAAGACTTGGACTGTGTTACGGTTTGTTTTGCTGTGGTGCAAAGCGATTGTATCTGACACTACGTGAAGGTAAAGACATTTTAATTTTATTCATATAAAAAAAAAAAGAAAAGTGCTCACAGAGGAGGTATAAAAACTTGACTATGAAAAAAAAAAACTAGCACTATGGCATGAATAACAAAAAACTTACTTTGAACGATATATGGGCTTGGATCATCGGCATAGAGCAAGGGTGCGTAGAGGGTGGTCGAGGGTGATGTCGCCAGGCTGACTACCTGGCAACTGTGGCTTAAATAATACTGTGGTGATTGAACAGGTGCGTGAGTCAAAACAAATCTGGTGCGTGACACGACAGGTGAAACTAATGGGTAACCATGGAAACAAGACATGGGAGTGAAAAAGCAGGAACTAAAAAGAGTCCAAAAACCAAACAGGACATAACTTAAACAAAAAATGATCCCAGACATGACAGTTATTTTTACTTTCTGAATAAATTATGTTCATCAGTCAACTCATTGGTGTTCATTTTCAATCCATCAAGATACAAAAATAATATAAAAATCAAATTACAGGATGTTATTTGTGTAGTTTGCTCATTTTCCTCCACTGTTGTGTTTTTTTTTTCTTTTTACATATGTAGCATATTCTACAAAGATACAAAGAATTGGTATTGCGACATCTTGTGGACACATTTAGAACAGCAATTTCGGCTCATTTTTATACTTAGCAAACTCATCCCGCAGGCCGGATAAAAACGGATCAGGCCCGCGGGCCTTACGTTCTACACCCCTATTTTACAGTTACAGCTTTTGACAAAAAATACACTATAATCAGACCAAGGTTTGTGTGTCTGAGCATGTGCGTAAGACGCTCGAATTGTTTGTTTGTGTGTGGAACAGGAAATGGGTCAACATTATCCATCTTTGTGGAGAAATAGTTCTGCTAATATCCAGGCCAGCCAACAATTGTCCCTGTCCTGTCATAAGCAAACAAGCAGCAGTCACGTGACCTCGCTACTTCCAGTCAGTGCTTTGTTTTCTGGAAAACATCCAGCCCTTTAGCAAATTCTTGTTCAAAGTTCATATTTACGACATGCCACGGTTCTGCAGTATCATGTGATCTCGCCGCTCATAGACAATTACTTGTGTCCAGTTTGTTTACATGTGGCCTTTTCCTTCAGAGGAAAACTGTGATATCTTTAAAGTACATACACATATATTGCTAGTAGTGCACTGCAAAAACTGAAATCTAAGTATGATTAAATACCTCAAATAAGGGTGATATTTGCTTATTTTCTGTCTGATAAGATAATTCTTCTCACTAAGCAGATTTTATGTTAGAGTGTTTTACTTGTTTTAAGGGTTTTAGTCCTACATGATCTCAGTAAGATGTGCTTGTTGCTGAGATGTTTTGACTACAGAAGTCCGATTATGGCTTTTTTGACGATATCTAATATTCGGATATTGTCCAACTCTTAATTACCGATACCGATGTCAACTGATACCGATATATACAGTCGTGGAATGAACACATTATTATGCCTAATTTTGTTGTGATGCCCCGCTGGATGCATTAAACAATGTAACAAGGTTTTCCAAAATAAATTAACTCAAGTTATGGAAAAAAATGCCAATATGGCACTGCCATATCTATTATTGAAGTCACAAAGCTTGGAATTTGGGACATGAGGAGGTTGAAGTGGGGTGGGTGTATATTGTAGCGTCCCGGAAGAGTTAGTGCTGCAAGGGATTCAGGGTATTTGTTCTGTTGTGTTTATGTTGTGTTACGGTGCAGATGTTCTCCCGAAATGTGTTTGTTATTCTTGTTTGGTGTGTTTTCACAGTGTGGCGCATATTTGTAACAGTGTTAAAGTTGTTTATACGGCCACCCTCAGCGTGACCTGTATGGCTGTTGACCAAGTATGCGTTGCATTCACCTGTGTGTGTGTGAAAAGCCATAGATATTTTGTGACTGGGCCGGCACGCAAAGGAAGTGCCTTTAAGGTTTATTGGCGTCCTGTACTTCTATGTCCGTGTACACAGCTACACCGATACCGATAATTTTGAGACCGATACCGATAATTTCCGATATTACATTTTAAAGCTTATATCGGCCGATAATATTGGCAGTCCGATATTATCAGACATCCCTAATTATCACCTATAGAGTAAAACATGCTGGAAACTAGAATATCAACTGTTGCAAAGCTGTGTCATCAACACTCACAAGTGTTGATGACACTTTGAGGCCTCAGTCCGGAAGCCCTCTCCAGGAGCCCAGGCTAAAACCGATTTTTTTATTTTTGTTTTTTCTCCCATTCCCCTCACTTGTTTACTTGTATGTATCTCACCTTTTTTTGCAAGGGGCGCCGCAAGTATGCAGACCCGTCAGCAATCCCGTTCTGTCTCCCTGCAAAGTTTGTCTGTCCTTGAATGGGATTGTGCTGAAAATTTTAATTCCCCCTTGGGGATTAATAAAGTATGTCTGATTCTGAAGTATAAAACTACTTTTTTTAAATAATAATTTCTAATTTCAAGCATAAAAAAAAAAATAAAAAAAAAATCATGCCTTTGACACAATTGTGTCTCATATAAAAACAGATGACAGCTAAATGGAATAGAAAATACGTACTCCTATAGTAGTACAGAAGGCACAGTACAGTAAACGGACAGTTAATATTTAAACATTTAAAATGTGACATTTCTAACAATTTTGAACAGAAAAGGTTCATGCACATTCAGATAAATTCTTCAAAATTACAATTACATTTTTGTTTGCCGGGGGGCGGGCTGTATATTTGTGCGCTAATTGACTGAAAGAGCACGCACTTGGCGCGGAAATGTCATGTTGTCGATGGAAAAATGCATTTTTTAGACCATATGATTTGCCTGAGCCGCGAGGAGACCCCGAGAGTAACACGCGGTTGCCTTGTGGCCTTTCCATTAAGAACAATAAATTAGTTTTTAGTATTTCAAGAAATGTAATGCTGAGTGCATATCATTATGTCAACATAATGGCACTAGCATTTACTTAATTTAAGAATATTTTTCAACCTATTGAGCAAAAAGGTGTCTTTTTTTGTTTTTCCACCTAGAAAAGTGCACTTGTTATTAGTGAGAATATACTTATTTTAAGGTATTTTTGGCTTCATCGAGGTAAGCTAATTTTACTTGTTTTGGAAAGTCTTGGCAAGCCATTTTTTTTGTTCTATAGGCAGACAATTTTGCTTAGTTCAAATAAAATACCCCTATTTTTTGTCCAAAAAAAAATCTGGTTTTTGAACACTGACTTTTTGCAGTGTAGTGTGAATCATGCACACATGCTCATGCTAGTTTGGGAAAAACAACATAAAGCCCAATGACTATAATACTGAATCAATGCACTGCAGTTATGGGTTGTCTTTAGTGGAATACAGGCATCAACAGAAATGGTTTTGTGAATTGAATTGTTCCCATGGGGCACTACACGTGCGACAGGTACATGTGATGTTCCAGTGAGTCATCAACTCCAAATATCTTGTGGCTATTTAAGATCTATGAATAAACCCAGTGTGTTATTTATGGATGTTTCCTGTGATGTTCCCAACTCGGTGGAAGAAATGTTTGACTCGCACCAGACCAGAAGCTTGCTTTGGCCGTCTTGTACGGTATTTCCTACATGCTCAGTGGGAGAAAGGTTTTTTGTATTAAGGAGTGGGTTGTTCTTTGTTGGAAATTGTATTAGGACTTCTTCCCTGGCAGCAACTCCTGACAATGTCCAGCTCTTCTAGGCTTTGACATGGTTTTCTTCCAGTAATAACAGTCTGGATCAGGTTAAACTATAACACAAATCGTGCAAAAGTTTGTTTATTCCAGCAATTAAGTGAAAATAGTATATGACACAAGCTCATAACATGCAGGACAAAATATTTCAAGCCTTCTTTTGATTTAATTTTGACGATTACGACTTGCAGCTTAAAAAAAACTGCAATGTCCTGACAATGTCCAGCTCTTCTAGGCTTTGACATGGTTTTCTTCCAGTAATAACATTCTGGATCAGGGGAAACTACAACACAAATCGTGCAAAGGTTTGTTTATTCCAGCAATTAGGTGAAAATACTATATGACACAGGCTCATAACATGCAGGACAAGATATTTCAAGCCTTCTTGTGATACAATTTTGATGATTATGACTTGCGGCTTATAAAAAAACCTTAAATTGAAAATCCCTGAAATTGTGGGGTTTTCAGAAATTGTAAGCCTGCATGATCATCACAATTATAACAAATAAGGGCTCGCCATATCTCACTTTGCATGTCATGATGTTGTGTGCGGTGGTAAAGGAGACGGCACTGAGACAGGGACGTCGCTTCGCCTTAGACAGATTTATCAAATTAATAGAATGATGTGTTCAAGTAATGGTGTGACTATGTGTCGGGTTTGGCTGAGTGTTACCAGGATTTCTTGAAGGTGCGGAAGTCTAGAAGGAGCAAGGCGGGTTCGGAGGTCCGTGGGCAAGCAAGCGGTCAAGGGCAGAGTCAGTGTCCAGGGGGGAGGTCGATATTCAAGAAGGCAGCAAGAAGACAGGAGGGAATCCGGGGAGCGGAGACACACAGCTCGAATCCAGGGAACGAAGAGGAGCTGCAGGGTGACGACACAGGACGCGAGACGATGAGCATGGAGGGGAAACACGTGAGAGCAAGGAAGCACATAGGCGAGGAGAGCTAGAGACGTGTAGGGCTTACTGTACGAGACAAGTAGCTACGTTCCGGCACTGAAACATAAGATCCGCTGGCTTATGGATGACGTGGAGCTTTCATTAGCGGTAGGTGTGTTGATTGCTGAGGAACAGCCGTGGGCGTGTCCCGAGGCGTGTTCAGAGGAGCGCACAGCAGACTGTGTGGCGGCATGAGCTTGAGCCGTAACAGATGAGTTTATATTACATACAGTATTAGTTTCATATTTGAGGCTGAATGGCTGACATGAATGGGCTTTTGCTTGATATTAAATTATTTAAAGTTTCACCTGTACACTACTTACTCTTGATTTACAAGAAGGGGTGCATATCATTAGGATTATATTGATACGATAATCTTATCGATAATCCTTAATGATACCGGTATTCATCGGTACTCTAAACGGCACTAAATGTAAATGGTGTGAATAAAGACGTAAAAAATGCTTTTTTATGACAAGTTTTATTGGCACAAGAGGTTAATGTGATGTAACATCTCACAGCGGGGAAGTCTTGTATCAACACCTGCTTTTAAAGTCTTAGACAAGTCAACTTTGAGTACAGTGCAAGGTGCAAGGCAGTTATGTCATCATCCTGTAAACACCACACAGATCCATCACTGGAAATTATATTCATGTAGGCAGAGCACATACAGTACCTTTTATGGTACTGTATAGCACATATCATATCAAATATATCATATCAATCAATACAATCTATTAGCATATTAAATGGGTGTGCAAATACAATCAATTAACATATTAGGTAGGTGTGCAGTAGGGTTGTACGATATACCGGTACTAATAACATACCGCAATACTAATGAATTACAAACAGCAACATGTTGCTTTTGAAAATGACCCTTTTTTTCCCCCCGGACATGACAGCATACCGTCGTAACGTTGCGACATTGTTGGTAAAACGAGGGTGCGCACATATTAGGCAACGCACACACACGGAGTACTTACAAACAGAAACAGTGTGGAGATAGAAAAGCGAGAACGGACGCATTTTGGCTAAAAAACTAACAATTATGTTGAAACTCGCCCTAACCACCTGACAGAGGTGCTTAGCTCTTACTTTGGTTAGCCGATAGCCTAGCTGACCTATGTTCAATGGAATAGACTGCAAAGACAAGCTACTTAACGTTCAAACTAGTAAACCTTGTTATGTTTTGCAAATATTAGCGCAGTTAGAATTTGATGCTTGCAACATGTTCCGAAAAAGCTGGCACAAGAGGCAAAAAATACTGACAAAGTCATGAAACACTTATTTGGAACATCGCACAGGTGAACAGGCTTATTGGGAACAGGTGGGTGCAATGATTGGGTATAAAAGCAGCTTCCATGAAATGCTCAGTCATTCACAAACAAGGATGGGGCGAGGGTCACCACTTTGTAAACAAATGCGTGAGCAAATTGTCCAACAGTTTAAGAACAAGATTTCTGAACGAGCTATTGCAAAGAATTTAGGGGTTTCACCATCTACGGTCCGTAATATTATCAAAAGCTTCAAAGAAACTGGAGAAATCACTGCACGTAAGCGGCAAGGCCGAAAACCAACACTGAATACCCATGACCTTCAATCTCTCAGGCGGTAGTTCATCTAAAACCAACATAAAAACATCCGTGTGTAAAGGATATCACCTAGTGAGCTCAGGAACACTTCAGAAAACCACTGTCAGTAACTACAGTTTGTCGCTATAAAACTCTACTATGCAAAGCAAAGGCCATTTATCAACAACACCCAGAAACTGTCAGCTTCGCTGGGCCCAAGCTCATCTAAGATGGACTGATGCAAAGTGGAAAAGTGTTCTGTGGTCTGACGAGTCCACATGTCAAATTGTTTTTGGAAACTGTGGACGTTGTGACCTCCGGATCAAAGAGGAAAAGAACCATTCAGACTCTTAAAGGTCCACAGTTCAAAAGCTAGCTTCTGTGATGGTATGGGGGTGTATTAGTGCCTAAGGCATGGGTAACTTGCACATCTGTGAAGGCACCATTAATGCTGAAAGGTACATACAGGTTTTGGGGCAACATTCGGCGTGGCGAAGTTGGTAGAGTGGCTGTGCTAGCAATCTGAGGGTTGCTGGTTCAATCCCCACCTTCTACCATCCTAGTCATGTCCGTTGTGTCCTTGGGCAAGACACTTCACCCTTGCTCCTGATGGGTCCCGGTGAGCGCCTTGCATGGCAGCTCCCGCCATCAGTGTGTGATTGTGTGTGTGAATGGGTGAATGTGGAAATAGTGTCAAAGCGCTTTGAGTACCTTGAAGGTAGAAAAGCGCTATACAAGTATAACCCATTTACCATTTATATGTTGCCATCCAAGCAAGGTCTTTTTCATGGACGCCCCTGCTTATTTCGGCGAGACAATGCCCAGCCACATTCTGCATATGTTACAACAGCGTGGCTTTGTAGTAAAAGAGTGCGAGTACTAGACTGGCCTGCCTGTTGTCCAGACCTGTCTCCCATTGAAAATTATGACTGTTGAACAACATAAGCTGTACATCAAGCAAGAATGGGAAAGAATTCCACCTGAAAAAAATGGTGTCCTCAGTTCCCAAATGTTTACTGTGTGTACTTAAAAGGAAAGGCCATGTAACACAGTGGTAAAAATGCCCCTGTGACATCATTTTTGTAATGTGTTGCTGCCATTAAATTCTAAGCTAATGATTATTTGCAAAATATGTGTTTCTCAGTTTGAACATTAATTATCTTGTCTTTGCAGTCTATTCAATTGAATATAAATTGAAAATGATTTGCAAATCATTGTATTCTGTTTTTATTCACAACTTATACAATGTGCAAACTTCACTGGTTTTGGGTTTTGTAGTCAATCATATAACTGGCGCAAAATGTTTTTAAAACGTATGAATTTTGAATCGAGAATCTTTTTGAATCGTGTATCGCTTCTGAATCAATTCGTGCAGTGCCCAAAGACTCACAGCCTTACCGATTATGCACAAGGTCAAACTAATTTGGCCTTGGTGTGCAAACTCCAAGCAGTGTTGTCGCATACATCAGCACATTTGTCAGTCTCCCACTTCAATCCCACCACCGCCGCCCTCGCTACACCTCCTCTTGTCCTTTTGCTGTGACCACTGCCCACTTCACGCTGCCTCATCTCGCAGTCATGCCACTCGACCACACGCTCATTATGCCTCCTATGACTATCAATAGCCCCGGCAATGTGAATAGCATGACTCGCATATGCTGTCATTAACCTTGTGGTCTCACATGACACCAGGCGCCTGTGGAGGTCCGCTGTGTGGCAGAAAATGCACCGATTGTGCCTGCACGGCATTTTGAGGATGCGCCGTTCTTCTTCACCGTCTCCTCTGACAGGCCTTTTGTGGAGTGTGGAGGTGTGGACCAGAAACTCGTGAGAGGAGGAGGAGGAGGAATGAAAAAGAACTGGTAGGATTGTGAGAGCCTTGAAAGCAAACAACTCTGTATGTGTGGAATATTAATTCAGCATCAAGTGGGATGGTCGGCTTGTTCTTACAACCAGTGAACAAGGCCTTCTCCACACACTGCGTCCCCTCAGGCAGACAAAGTATTTATTCTGTGACGTGCAAAGATCCATCAGTGGACAGCTGAAGCCGGACAAAGTTTACGCTGTTCCCGAGCTAATCAAGGCCTTTAGCAGCTGATTATCCAGGGAGCACAGCCAGCCCCTCTGTGAGACTCTCCCAGGGAATGGGAGTCCAGTAGTGCGGGCGAGATACAATCACACATCAGTCCATGTGTGCTTTGGCTGCCATGCACAAATTGCATACATGAGAACATGCGCACAGGAGGGCAAGTTGCCTCCGGCTGGTTTCTTTTTTAACACATGTGTTTGATGTTCTCTGTTGCCTTTTGTTGCATCAGCACAGGGCCGTCTTTGTGCGCCTCGTACTCTACTCTGCTGCTGCAAACTACCAGCAGAGTCTGCGTTTCTGCATGGCTGTCTGACCATTTGAGCTTCAACTGGGTCATGCGGAGAAATTTTGTTGCCTTCACAAGCAGGACTTACTACTTCCTCGCTTCGTCTGTCCGATAGTTAGCCTTTTGAACGGTTAAGCGCCGCCCTATGCGTAACAAGCTACATTATTTGTTCGTGGAATCTGTCAGGCTTGGACAAAGGAATGATCTCAGATGCAGAGTAGGGTACTTAGTACGGCTTTTATTTTGACGGCTCTTTCACCTCCCGAGTCAGAGTAATACAGTATCTACAAATAACAAAAACGGTCGGCAAAAAAGGTTTCAAAAAAGGGAATAACCGAGAATCACGCCTAAAAGCAGGAAAATACAAAAACAAAGACAAACTATAATTTGCGGCGTATCTGCTACGAAACTTCTATCCATCCATCCATCTTCTTCCGCTTATCCGAGGTCGGGTCACGGGGGCAGCAGCCTAAGCAAGAAAGCCCAGACTTCCTTCTCCCCAGCCACTTCGTCCAGCTCCTCCCGGGGGATCCCGAGAGGTTCCCAGGCAAGCCGGGAGACATAGTCTTCCCAACGTGTCCAGGGTCTTCCCTGTGGCCTCCTACCAGTCGGACCTCCTACCAGGCGCTCGGGTGGCATCCTGATCAGATGCCAGAACCAGCTCATCTGGCTCTTCTTTATGTGGAGGAGCAGCGGCTTTACTTTGAGCTACCCCCGGATGACAGAGCTTCTCACCCTATCTCTTAGGGAGAGCCCCGCCACCCGGCAGAGGAAGCTCATTTCGGCCGCTTGTACCCGTGATCTTGTCCTTTTGGTCATGACCCAAAGCTCATGACCATAGCTGAGGATGGGAACGTAGATCGACCGGTAAATTGAGAGCTTTGCCTTCCGGCTATAATGTAATAATGGGAAACAAAAAAATCACTCCAAAAAATTGAGGAAAGAAATATTAGTAGGAACAAATAATAACTCACCACTTATGTTGAAAAAACCAAACAAAATTCACTCTACTGAGGAGGACAAAAAGTTAAACTCAAAATAGCTGCGTGGGAATTCAGGATCCAGGAAAATAAGCGGGGGACGAGGCAAGGCATGGACATAAACATGGAAACGAGACAGGCACAAAACGCGAGACAATCTGGCACAGAACAAGGGGAGGCATGGGCTTATATGACACATGAGGGTAATGGGAAATAGGTGGAAACAATCGGGTCAGGGATGACGTCAGACTGATGACACAAAAGGAAGGGAAAGTGATTTGAAACAAGAGGAGTTGCTTTTCAAAATAAAACATGCAATTCACAAGACAAAAAAAAAAACAAGACAAGACATCCCTCACCACGGTGTGACAGAATCTTGCATCACTTTGTCCATTTACTGATTTTGAGAGAAAGAGGAAGCAACTACTGCACTCTCAAATTTGGAGACGTGGCCACTGCTATGATGTCGAACAGGGACTCTTAAAGGGGAACTGCACTTTTTCTTGGAATATGATGGTATAATATAAAATAGCAATACAAACCCCGTTTCCATATGAGTTGGGAAATTGTGTTAGATGTAATTATAAACGGAATACAATGATTTGCAAATCATTTTCAACCCATATTCAGTTGAATATATTACAAGGAGAACATATTTGACGTTCAAACTGATAAACATTTTTTTTTTTGCAAATAATCATTAACTTTAGAATTTGATGCCAGCAAAACGTGACAAAGAAGTTGGGAAAGGTGGCAATAAATACTGATAAAGTTGAGGAATGCTCATCAAACACTTATTTGGAACATCCCACAAGTGTGCAGGCTAATTGGGAACAGGTGGGTGCCATGATTGGGTATAAAAACAGCTTTCCAAAAATTGCTCAGTCTTTCACAAGAAAGGATGGGTCGAGGTACACCCCTTTGTCCACAACTGCGTGAGCAAATAGTCAAACAGTTTAAGAACGTTTCTCAAAGTGCAATTGCAAGAAGTTTAGGGATTTCAACATCTACGGTCCACAATATCATCAAAAGGTTCAGAGAATCTGGAGAAATCACTCCACATAAGCGGCATGGCCGGAAACCAACATTGAATGACCGTGACTTTCGATCCCTCAGACGGCACTGTATCAAAAACCGACATCAATCTCTAAAGGATATAACCACATGGGCTTAGGAAAACTTCAGAAAACCACTGTCCCTAAATACAGTTCATTGCTACATCTCTAAGTGCAAGTTAAAGCTCTATTATGCAAAGCGAAAGCCCTTTATCAACAACATGCAGAAACGCCGCCGGCTTATCTGGGCCCGAGATCATTTAAGATGGATTGATGCAAAGTAGACAAGTATTCAGAGGTCTGACGAGTCCACATTAAAATTTTTTTTATAAATATTCAACATCGTGTCATCCGGACCAAAGGGGAAGCAAACCATCCAGACTGTTATCGACGCAAAGTTCAAAAGCCAGCATTTGTGATGGTATGGCATATGTTGGATATCTAAGCGCCATCATTTTCATGGATGTGCCTGCTTATTTCAGCAAGACAATGCCAAGCCATATTCAGCACGTGTTACAAAAGCGTGGCTTCGTAAAAAAAGAGTGCGGGTACTTTCCTGGCCCGCCTGCAGTCCATACCTGTCTCCCATCGAAAATGTGTGGTGCATTATGAAGCGTAAAATACGACAGCGGAGACCCCGGACCGTTGAACGACTGAAGCTCTACATAAAACAAGAATGGGAAAGAATTCCACTTTCAAAGCTTCAACAAGTATTATCATCAGTTCCCAAACGTTTGAGTGTTGTTAAAAGAAAAGGTGATATAACACAGTGGTGAACATGTCCTTTCCCAACTACTTTGGCACGTGTTGAAGCCATTAAATTTAAAGTTAATTATTATTTTAAAAAAAAAAGTTTATGAGTTTCAACATCAAATATCTTGTCTCTGTAGTGCATTCAATTGAATATGGGTTGAAAAGGATTCGCAAATCATTGAATTCTGTTTTTATTTACCTCTAACACAATTTCCCAACTCAAATAGAAACGGGTTTTGTCTAAAAACTATTGGAGTCATTCACAATCCGTGTGTGACAAAAACACTTTGTTTTTTAATGCATTGTAAATCGTAAATAAACGTTGCTGTACTTTGACATCAGTTACTTAAGGGCAGCAATGTTCAATTGTACTGTCTCTGTCAAATAAATACATGAATGAATATATGAATGAATGAACGAATCATGTTGGATGGGTGTTTGGGCGCCTCATCATGTTGGAAATAACCATGCAATACAATCTGTCAGTACTTGTTGGAATTTATGTTTACCCTCAGTAAACCACAACTCACCCAATTCCGGCAACCCCCGACCATGATGCCTCCATCATCATAGAAAAACACAATTATTTTACAGCTCATTTAAACAATAACGGTTGTGTGTTGACTTTTAGTGGGTGCTAAAAAATTGTACACCGACTATGTTTACCATGTTTAAAGTATTGTCATGTAAATCTGTATTATGAATGCACTGCAAAAAGTCAATGTTCAAAAACAAGGGAAAGAAATACAAAAATAAGGGATATTTTATTTGAACAGAGCAAAATTATCTGCCAATAGAACAAGAAAATTCGGCTTGTCAAGACTTTCCAAGACAAGTAAAATTAGCTAACCTCAATGAACCCAAAAATACCTTAAAATAAGTATATTCCCACTAAGAACAAGTGCATTTTTCTTGGTAGAAAAAAAAGAGCTTTTTGCTCAATATGTTGAAAAATGTTCATAAATGAAGTAAATGCTAGTGCCATTATCGTGACATAATGATATGCGCTCGGCATCATGATTTTTTTTTCATGCTTGAAGTAAGGAATGATTACTTTTAAAAGTAGTTTTATACTTGTGAGTGTTAATGACACAGCTTTGCAACAGTTGATTTTCTAGTTTCAAGCATGTTTTACTCAATATAGGTCATTAAATCTCAACAACAAGCTCTAATATCTTACTGTGATCATTTAGGACCAAAACCCTTAAAACAAGTAAAACACTAACACAACATCTGCTTAGTGAGAAGAATTATCTTATCAGACAGAAAATAAGCAAATATCACCCTTATTTGAGATATTTAAACTTACTTAGAATTCAGTTTTTGCAGTGTGCTGTGTAAAAACAACAGGAGCTATTGAAGAAAACTTTAAAAAATTACGGTTTTGTGCGGTAAATACACATGGCACACATCAATACTGATATGCGTCACCTCCTCATGAATAAATCCATGTGGGACACCTCGTACCGCAACAATAGTATTCGGATTACAAAAGGCATGTGAGGAAACACTTTGTAAACACCACACATTTTTTTTTAAACATTTTGTTATAATCCCCCCCCTCCACCCTGTCCAAGCTGCTCTGAAATGTCAAGCAATCCCTTAATTAATTCATCCTGGCCACATGGATGTCAACAACACTTATGTTCAAATCCATGACAACAAGACAAAAAAACCCCCCCAAAAAAACAGCAATTCATCCAGATGTTTACATATTGACACAATCTCACAGGATCAGCCCTGGCTGAATCCCGCCCTCGGGGTGTTTGTCCCAGCCTGACGGCCCCCCTGGGGATTTATGTGAGGTACTTATGGATAATCTAACAAAAAGGAAGTGTGTCGAGTTAGAAAGCCTAAATATGGCTAAGAGGATGTTTTATTTAAGGGGCCTCCTCATATCCCTTAATAACTCATGTGTGTTATTTCCCTTTGTTCTGCCGGATTGATTGACTGGTGCATCTTTCCCCCTTTCATCACGACAGCTGTCTTTACATCCCTCTAACAGGAATATGGAAGTCATATTGATGGATTAAAATCCACCATTGCACTAAATGGAAGCGATTTATGGCGTGAAGGTAAAGACAAAGCTCCAGGATTGAGATTGTTACTGTGTTTTTTTTTTTCCACACTCACAAAAAGCAATTTAGGGTTGCTTTCGCACATGTGGTTTGGCATACTCTGCTCTGAAAATCAATCGTCGGTTTGCTGACGCAGCTCTTTGCTCAAAACGCTCAAATAATTGTCGCCCATTCAAATAAATTGTAATCAGTTTAATTGGTGTTGTCCTCGCAAAACAGAGCAATTTTAACTACTAGCATGCCTTTTAAAAAGAAGAACTTTTATATTAGAAATATTTAGATAATAAAACAGTACTGATCGAATGTACTAACAACTGCAGCACTTTTATGAAGCAATGTAATAATAATGTACAGTATACTTTGGGGCAGCACGGTGGAACAGGGGTTAGTGCATGTGCCTCACAATAGGAAGGTCCTGAGTAGTCCTGAGTTCAATCCCGAGCTCGGGATCTTTCTGTGTGGAGTTTGCATGTTCTCCCCGTGACTGCGTGGGCTTCCTCCCACTTTCAAAGACATGCACCTGGGGATAGGTTGATTGGCAACACTAAATTGGCCCTAGTGTGTGAATGTGAGTGTGAATGTTGTCTGTCTATCTGTGTTGGCCCTGTGATGAGGAGGCGACTTGTCCAGGGTGTAAACCGCCTTCCGCCCGGATGCAGCTGAGATAGGATCCAGCACCTTCCGCGACCCCTAAAGGGACAAGCGGTAGAAAACGGATGTATGGATGGATGGTGTATACTTTAGAGCAGGGGTCACCAGGTTGCCCATAAGGACCAGATGAGTCGCCCGTTGGCCTGTTCTAAAAATAGCTCAAAGAGCAGCACTTACCAGTGAGCTGCCTCTATTTTTTTAAATTGTATTTATTTACTAGCAAGCTGGTCTTCCTTTTCTCGACATTTTTTAATTCTAAGAGAGACAAAACTCAAATAGAATTAGAAAATCCAAGAAAATATTTTAAAGACTTGGTCTTCACTTGTTTCAATAAATTCATTTATTTTTTTTACTTTGCTTCTTATAACTTTCAGAAAGACAATTTTAGAGAAAAAATACAATGTGGAGAGAGGCGTGTTCCACGCGTCCCCTGCGGGCGGGGTGTGTGCAAGGGCCGGCCATGAAGCAGCCAACAGGTGAGTGGATACCTCAGCTGGAACGAGTTATCTAATCACCTGTTCCCTTTATTAGCAGCGCTGGAGACCATGACGCGAGAGGAAGCAAGAGAGACGAGCGAGAACAACAAACGAGCGAGGAGCAGACAGCTGACAAGCTGGAGAGACTGAACACTTGTATGTATGAAGAAAATAAAACTGGGTCAAACCTGCATCCTGAGACCCGTGTGGTACTGTTGGCCGAAGAAACCCGTTGCAGGCGAAGGAAACGTCCACATACAACCTTAAAAATGATTTTAGGATTTTTAAACACATACACCTTTTTACCTTTCAAATTCTTTCCTCTTCTTTCCTGACAATTTTAATCAATGTTCAAGTATTTTTTTTTCATTAGAAAGAAATATAAATACATTTTAATTTAATTCTTCATTCTAGCTTCTGTTTTTTTGACAAAGAATATTTGTGAAATATTTCTTCAAACTTATTATGATTAAAATTCCCAAAAAATATTCTGGCAAATCTAGAAAATCTGTAGAATCAAACTTAAATCATATTTCAAAGTCTTTTGAATATATTTTAAAATTTTTGTTCTGGAAAATCTAGAAGAAATAATGATTTGTCTTTGTTAGAAATATAGCTTGGTCCAATTTGTTATATATTCTAACAAAGTGCAGATTGGATTTTAACCTATTTAAAACATGTCATCAGGAAAAATTACTAATGATGTTCCATAAATTATTTTTATAATTTTTTCAAAAAGATTCGAATTAGCTTATTTTTTCTCTTCATTTTTTTGTTTGAATTTTGAATTTTAAAGAGTCAAAATTGAAGATAAACTATGTTTCAAAATGTAATTTTCATTTTTTTCGCGTTTTCTCCTCTTTTAAATGGTTCAATTAAGTGTTTTTTTCATCATTTATTCTCTACAAAAAAAACTTCCGTAAAAGGAAAAAAATGTACGACGGAAAAATGTACACTTTTGATTAAGGGCTGCATAAATGAACTTTTATTGATGGATTGATTGATATTCAACTGGAGACCCGTGGGCCAGAGTCAGCTGGGCAATGACCACAGAACCGCCCTGCGAGCTCAGTTATAAAAAGATTGGGAGAGATTAAACTATTTGATGCATATTCTGAAAAAAACAACAGAGGTCTGTCACACAGAAAATCTTTGACTCGCTGTTTTGCAAAATGTGTTTAAAGTGGTCCTTTAGTATAGACAGGTTAGTTTAATACTCTGGTGAGTATCCAATCACAGGACGCGTAAATGTCACGTTCAACATGAGGTCAGCTAGAAGGCCTTACTGACAACAACTCGTGATCTGATTGGCTAATGCAATTATCTATCAACTGTATGTGCCTGTTCACTTACGCCAGCATTGTTGATTCTGAAGGCCTCGGGCAGATTTGTAACAGCATGACGACATAAGCTAGCTGAATTCTGATTGGTTAAAAACGCCAACCTAAAAAAAACAGCATAATATGACATGAAGTAAATAAAAAAATATCTTTAATTATGATCACGATTTCTGGTTGTGTTAGGCCAGCAGAGAACGGCCTTGCTGGCCCTAACGGCACACTACCAGTTAAGTTAGAGACAACCAGTGTTTTCCACTCACACAAAAAGCAATTTAAAGAAAATCAGCTCAAGTGGATCACATCTTTAAAGAAGAGATGTTATTGTAACTCTCCACTTCTCTTTTGTCTCCCTAAATCGCCCGGCTCACAAACAAAGTTGGCTTCTAATGCCGACCAAAATACCCCCATTGTTTTTCAGGTTGTAATCTCTCGCTCAAGCAAAAACGAGGAGATAATGAATGTATGGAGATTATCACGCAGATTAAAGCAAACACTGCCCTACCCGCTGTAAACTCATACATTTGACTCTCTTGTAGGGTTGTACGGTGTACCAGAATTAGTATAGTACCGCGATGCTAATGCATCATATACATAAGCTATACCGCCTCTGAAAAGAACCAGTCCACCACCATCCACTGTAATGATACCAAGTACAGGGGCGTATCTAGTCGATGCTACTATGATTACGTCGATATTTTTTGGCATCACAACATCTTCTTTCATTTAAAAAAAATTATATTATGTTCATAAACATAGGAAATATGTCCCTGGACTAATGAAGACTTTGTGAATATGACCAATGTCCATGTATGATCCTGTAACGACTTCGTATACCCAAATTTGTGGTATTGTCCAAAACTAATGTAAAGTATCAAACGACAGAAGAATATGTAATTATTACATTTTAACAGAAAAGTAGATAGAACGTGTTAAAAGAGAAAGTAAGCAGATATTAACAGTATATTAATAAGTAAATTAATAATTAATTTTCTACCAAAGAATTGACAAAATAATAGAATGGAAAATGACTAAATATGTTACTGCATATGTCAGTAGAGTAATTAGGAGCCTTTGTTTGTTTACTTACTAATAAAAGACAAGTGGTCTTGTATGTTCACTATTTTATTTAAGGACAAACTTGAAATAAGAAACAGATGTTTAATGTATACTAAGATTTTTTTCTTAAAATATAGGCAATAATCCGGCATAGCCTCCTCTCCAGTACACCTGAATAAACCTTACCGAGAAGGCTGAGGAGTGTGATCCCACGATAGTTGGAACACACCCTCCGGTCCCCCTTCTTAAAGAGAGGGACCACCACCCCGGTCTGCCAATCCAGAGGTACCGCCCCCGATGTCCACGCGATGCTGCAGAGTTTTGTCAACCAAGACAGCCCCACAGCATCCAGAGCCTTAAGGAACTCCGGGCGGATCTCGTTCACCCGGGGCCTTGCCACCGAGGAGCTTTTTAACTACCTCACCGACCTCAGCCTCAGAAATGGGAGAGTCCACCACAGATTCCTCAGCCTTCCCGGTAAGGTTTATTCAGGTGTACTGGAGAGGAGGCTACGCCGGATAGTCGAACCTCGGATTCAGGAGGAACTGTGTGGTTTTCGTCCTGGTCGTGGAACTGTGGACCAGCTCTATACTCTCGGCAGGGTTCTTGAGGGTGCATGGGAGTTTGCCCAACCAGTCTACATGTGCTTTGTGGACTTGGAGAAGGCATTCGACCGTGTTCCTCGGGAAGTCCTGTGGGGAGTGCTCAGAGAGTATGGGGTATCGGACTGTGTTATTGTGGCGGTCCACTCCCTGTACGATCAGTGTCAGAGCTTGGTCCGCATTGCCGGCAGTAAGTCGAACACATTTCCAGTGAGGGTTGGACTCCGCCAAGGCTGTCCTTTGTCACCGATTCTGTTCATAACTTTTATGGACAGAATTTCTAGGCGCAGTCAAGGCGTTGAGGGGTTCCGGTTTGGTGACTGCAAGATTAGGTCTCTGCTTTTTGCAGATGATGTGGTCCTGATGGCTTCATCTGACCGGGATCTTCAGCTCTCACTGGATCGGTTTGCAGCCTAGTGTGAAGCGAGCGGAATGAGAATCAGCACCTCCAAGTCCGAGTCCATGGTTCTCGCCCGGAAAAGGGGGAGTGCCATCTCCGGTTTGGGGAGGAGCCCCTGCCCCAAGTGGAGGAGTTCAAGTACCTAGGAGTCTCGTTCACGAGTGGGGGAAGAGTGGATCGTGAGATCGACAGGCGGATCGGTGCGTTGTCTTCAGTAATGTGGACGTTGTACCGGTCCGTTGTGGTGAAGAAGGAGCTGAGCCGGAAGGCAAAGCTCTCAATTTACCGGTCGATCTACGTTCCCATCCTCACCTATGGTCATGAGCTTTGGGTCATGACCGAAAGGATAAGATCACGGGTACAAGCGGCCGAAATGAGTTTCCTCCGCCGTGTGGCGGGGCTCTCCCTTAGAGATAGTGTGAGAAGCTCTGTCATCCAGGAGGAACTCAAAGTAAAGCTGCTGCTCCTCCACATCGAGAGGAGCCAGATAAGGTGGTTCGGGCATCTGGTCAGGATGCCATCTGAACGCCTCCCTAGGGAGGTGTTTAGGGCACGTCCAACCGGTAAGAGGCCACGAGGAAGACCCAGGACACGTTGGGAAGACTATGTCTCTCGGCTGGCCTGGAAATGCCTCGGGATCCCCCGGGAAGAGCTAGACGAAGTGGCTGGGGAAAGGGAAGTCTGGGTTTCCCTGCTTAGGCTGTTGCCCACGCGACCCGACCTCGGATAAGCGGAAGAAGATGGATGGATGGATAGGCAATAATGCAATTTTTTTGCAAAAACAATATACAGTAGAACCTCAGATTAGGATCTTAAAAGTGCACTTTTATTTATTTATTTTTTTCATTTTTTTTTTTTATTGACATCCAGCATCAGATATTTCTATCCATTACATCATATTCACATACATCATATAGCTGTTGTCTGCCCCAATATCAAAAGTATTTTTTGTTTATAGCCCCATCATACCACCCTTGCTTAAAAAACAGCAAAAAAACCAAACAGAAAAAACAAAAAAAAACTAAGTAGTATCTACAAATACATCAATTAAATACACAAAAAATAAATAATACATTGATAATTATAATAAACAGAAAAAAATGATATAAACAAATACATATATGTATATATACACATACACACATATACACACACACACACACACACACACACACACACACACACACACATATATATATATATATATATATATATATATATATATATATATATATATATATATATCTACACTGTATTTCCTTGAATTGCCGCAGGGCATATAGTATGCGCCTGCCTTGAATTACTGCCGGGTCAAACCTGCTTCCCAAAATAATTAGCTCCTGGTCACGCTCTTGACACTTCCCCTGTCATCATTTTCAAAATGGAGGAGGCTGATTTCAATACCCGTAATTTGAAATAGCATAAAGGAAAGAAGATTAAGAGCTATTCAGTAGGATTTAAGGTCCAAGCTTACATCACACTCAAAATTTTACTGCATACCTTTGGTAAGTGCCGGAGTGAGAAGAGGTTTTAAAATAATTAGCGCCCCAGCGGCAATTCAAGGAAATACGGTATATAAAGTGCACTGTTAAAGGAGAAATGCATTTTTTTAATGGAATTTTGCCTATCAATCACAATCCTTAAAAGAAACAAGAACACATTTTTTTTCTTGCCTTTTAATTTGTAATAATCATCTTATTCTAGATAGCTGGCAGTGCAGCTATTGGAAATAATCCATTCTGTCTCGAAATCCCTTGAAAAATGCTTCCAAAAACCGCCAATAATACTTATACTTTACGCTGTGTAACATACATAATAACCAAGCTTTTTGTGGTCCCCTTTATTTAGAAAAGTATAGAAAAGTAGCGAAAAGTATAGAAATCAGGTCAACACTACTCTCATATGCTTCCATGTAGTAATGCTTTTCTGACTGTCTACAGATAAAGAAAATATATGTTTAAGTTCACAAAGGTGATCTAATGAGCCTGTTTGCTGGGTTTGATGTTCAGCGGCAGATTTTTGCCAGCATGACACACTTGTGCCTGCAGCTGTTGCTGTGCAGAGCATTTAGTGCAGAGAGGGAAGGCCTTGTGGAGATTCTTAGAGAGTTCGCTCAACTCCCTCCTTGGGGGCATGCACACAGCCTAAAACAAATGGAATCAACGGTATGCGTCCTCAGCATGGGAAGCCCTGTGTCTGCAGTACATAGGCCAGCGTGACATTCCTGCGGCGACGCCTCCTCATTTGAAGCCGCTAAGCATGTTTGGATGAGAATGCAATTAAAATGATCCTCTTGCCAACTATAGAACAATTATGAGCACATATTATATAGCGGACAAGTGCTTTAATTAAAGGTGTGTTCATGTATTTATTCAAATCTTTTCACCACCCGGCTCAGTCCAATCGGAGGAATTGCAGCGTGGGATTTAAAGCTGCTCGAAAAATAAATAAGTACCGTATTTTCCGGATCTTCGGGGTCATGGGGGTGCTGGAGCCTATCTCAGCCACAATCGGGAGGGCCGAAGGGAATAAGCGGTAGAAATGGATGAATGGATGGATTTTCCAGACCATAGGGCGCAGCGGATTATAAGGCACACTGCCGATGAGCATGTCTAACTTTGAAACCGAAACTGATCATTTCCGATATTACATTTTAAAACTATTATTGGACATCTCTAATTCAGATGCTCACCAAACCATATATTCATACCTCTGAAGTTAAAATCAGTTGTCTATTTGTACTGATTATTTTTACACTCCTAATATATGTACACCGTATTTCCTTGAATTGCTGCAGGGTATATAGTATGCGCCTGCCTTGAATTACTGCCAGGTCAAACCCGCTTCCCAAAATAATTAGCGCATGCTTAGTATTACCGCCTGGTCAAACTCGTGATGTCACGAGTGACACTTCCCTTGTCGTCATTTTCAGAATGGAAGAGGCTGATTTCAATACCGGTAATTTGAAATTGCATAAAGGGAAGGCGATTAAGAGCTATTCAGTAGGATTTAAGGTCCAAACTTACATCACACTCACATTTTTACTGCATACCTTTGGTAAGTGCCGGAGTGAGAAGACGTTTTAAATAATTAGCGCATTCTTACTTTTATCGCATGCCTTTGGTAAGCGCAGGAGTGAGAAGAGGTTTTAAATCAATTAGCGCCCCGGCGGCAATTCAAGGAAATACGGTATATACATATATATATATATATACATTGTATTTCATTATATATACACTATGTTGCCACCTGCCTTGACTCACATCTGAACTTGAAGTGCCATCCCATTCCTAACCCATAGGGTTCAATATGATGTCAGTCCACCTTTTGCCGCTATTACAGCATCAACTCTTTTGGGAAGGCTGTCCACAAGGTTGTGGAGTGTGTTTATAGGAATTTTCCACCATTCTTCCAAAAGTGCATTGGTAAGGTCACACATTGTGATGTTGGTCGAGAAGGCTTGGTTCTCAGTCTCCTTTCTAATTCATCCCAAAAGTGTCTATCAGGTTCAGGTCAAGACTATGTGCAGGCCAGTCAAGTTCATCCACACCAGACTCTGTCATCCATTTCTTTATACTATGTGCAGGCCAGTCAAGTTCATACACACCAGACTCTGTCATCCATTTCTTTATGGACCTTGCTTTGTGCATTGGTGAAAAGCCATGTTGGAAGACAAAAGGGCCCGCTCCAAACTGTCCCCACAAAGTTGGGAGCATGGAATTGTTCAATATGTTTTGGTATCCTGGAGCATTCAAAGTTCCTTTCACTGGAACCAAGGGGCCAAGCCCAACTCCTGAAAAACAACCCCAAACCATAATTTCTCCTCCACCAAATTTCACACTCGGCACAATGCAGTCCGAAATGTACCGTTCTCCTGGCAACCTCCGAACCCACACTCGTCCATCAGATTGCCAGATGGAATAGCATGATTCATCACTCCAGAGAAGGTGTCTTCACTGCTCTAGAGTCCAGTGGCAACGTGCTTCACACCACTGCATCCGACACTTTGCATTGGACTTGGTGATGTATGCCTTAGCTTCAGCTGCTCGGCCATGGGAACCAATTCCATGAAGCTCTCTGCGTACTATATGTGGGCTAATTGGAATGTCACATAAAGTTTGGAGCTCTGGAGCAACTGACTGTGCAGAAAGTTGGCGACCTCTTTGCACTACAGTATACGTTTCAGCATCCACTGACCCCTCTCTGTCAGTTTATGTGGCCTACCACTTGGTGGCTGAGTTGCCGTTGTTCCCAAAGTCTTCCATTTTCTTATCATAAAACCGACAGTTGACTTTGGAATATTTAGGAGCGAAGAAATTTCACGACTGGATTTGTTGCACAGGTGGAATCCTATGACAGTTCCACGCTGGAAATCACTGAGCTCCTGAGAGTGGTCCATTCTTTCACAAATGTTTGTAGTAAAAGTCTCCATGCCTAAGTGCTTGTCTTTATACACCTGTGGCCGATTAGGGCACCTGATTCTCATAATTTGGATGGGTGGCCAAATACTTTTGGCAATATAGTAAATCAAATGTGTGTTATCATCCAAAACTAATGTAAAGTATCAAATAACAGAAGAATAAGTGATTATTACATTGTAACAGAAGTTTAGATAGAAAATGTTAAAAGAGAAAGTAAGCAGATATTAACAGTAAATGAACAAGTACATGAATAATTCATTTTCTATCACTTGTCCTTAATCATTTTGACAAAATAATTGAATGGAAAATGGCATAACATGTTACTGCATGTCAGCAGACTAATTAGGAGTCTTTGTTTGCTTACTTAATACAAAAATAAAAGTTGTCTCGTCTGTTCACTATTTTATTTAAGGACACATTTGCAACAAGAAACATATGTTTAATGTACCCTAAGACGTTTTGTTAAATTAAAGAAAAAATAATGCAAAATTTTTTGTGGTGCCTTTTATTTAGTAAAGACCAGAAAGTATCGAAAAAATGTTGGTACCAGTACCTGTACCAACATATTGGTATCTTGACAACAGTATACATATACATATACATTTTCATATCTTCCAGTCTTTTGCAATTGCAATAACAATATACTGTAGAACCTCAAATTATGATCTTAAAAGTGCACTTTTAAAGGAGAAAGGCATTTTTCAATGGAATTTTACCTTTCAATCACAATCCTTAAAAGAACACATTTTATTTTTTTCTTGCCTTCTCATTTGTAATAATCAGCGTATTCTAGATAGCTGACAATGCAGCTATTGGAAATAATCCATCCACCCATCCATCCATTTTCTACCGCTTATTCCCTTTCGGGGTGGCGGGGGGCGCTGGCACCTATCTCAGCTACAATCGGGCGGAAGGCGGGGTACACCCTGGACAAGTCGCCACCTCATTGCAGGGCCAACACAAATAGACAGCCATTCTGCCTCGAAATCACTTGAAAAATGCTTCCAAAAACCGCCAAAAATACTTAGTTTACGCTCCATAACCTGCTTTTAGAGTTCATTTTACAACCGTTTAACCTACAATCTGATAACTTGATATGTGGCACTTGTTAACTGTTAGCATGCTAATGTTTCCATGCTAACATTAAAGTGCTAACCTTTTAAGCTATTTTTTCACTTCTTACTCTAATACCCCAGCCATACACCTTAGAGTCATATAACTTGGTATGTGACACAAGCTAACTGTTAGCATGCTAACCTTAGCTTGCTATCGTGCTAACATTAGCATGCTAAATGTTTGAGGTAGTTTTGCAACCGTTTAACCTGCATTCAGATAACTTGGTATGTGACATTTGTTGACTGTTTGCGTGCTAATGTTAGCACACTAACATTAAAGTGCTACATTTTAAAGCTATTTTATCACTTTTTACTGTAATAACCCAGCCATACCTGTTCGAGTCAGATAACTTGGTATGTGACACAAGCTAACTGTTAGAACGCTAACCTTAGCTTGCTATCATGCTAACATTAGTGTGCCAATTTTTTGAGCTAGTTTTGCACCCATTTAACTTACAATCGGATAACTTGGTATGTGACACTTTTTAACTGTTAGCATGCTAACGTTAGAATGCTAACATAAAAGTGCTAGGTTATTTAGCTAATTCTGCAACCGTTTAACCTGCAATCATATAACTAGGTATGAGACACTTGTTAGCTGTAAGCGTGCTAACGTTAGCACACTAACATTAAAGTGCTAACTTCTAAAACTATTTTTTCACTTTTTACTCTAATACCCAAGCCATACATCTTCGAGTCGTATAACTTGGTATGTGACACAAGCTAACTGTTAGCATGCTAATAATCTTAGCTTGTATCATGCTAACATTAGCTTGCTAACATTTTGAGCTAGTTTTGCAACCGTTTACACCAGAGTCGTATAACTTTGTATGTAACACTTGTTACGTGTTATCATGCAAACGATAGCATGCCAGCAAGCTAACTTAAACTTGCTTTCATCTAATTTTACCCTTTGTTTTTCTATTTTTGCAGCCATACACCTTTGACTCATATCACTTGGTATATGAAACATGCTGACTGTTTTCATGCTATTGTTGGCACACTGCTATGTGTCAGCATTTTTATGTAAACATGCTACTGTTTTAGGCTACCTCCATGGCTCAACGTGTACAGTTACGCCTAAAACTCACGCATTCAGACACTCGGCACCATCTAATAAGTACGGCGGCTTTAGCGACCCCCTGTCAGAGGTCCGGGGCACAGACAGCAGGCTCATCTAAATTTCCGCGGGTTTTCATCAGTGCACCCTCGATTAAGTTGTATTGTCCAGTTGTTGTATTACCCTCTCTCTAAACTTGTATTAATTTATTTTCTATTTATTTTTTTGTTTTGTCATTTTACATTCAAGCTAGTTCAGCAGTTAGCATGGTTTCATGTTTCCTTCTGCTCTCGCTGTGTGTCACATGCGTTGCTATTCCCTGCTACGGTATGTCCTCCAGGGATAAGATTTATTTGCTGCCATAGACGCTGGCATTAGTTACTTGGAAGCAGCTCTGCAGCAAGTATGGATGTACTTACTTACTTAAGTGCTCGCTGGACACCTCCGTCGGGATGTTACAGCCTGTTGCAACTTGCATCAACAACAGTGATACGGCGATATCATTAATCATTGGCCAAATTTATACAGTTTCTATCGTATGATACCAATCGTGGTTTAAAATGACTCATTCCATTTTATATTTTATATATATATAATGGCGACCAATCAGCATTCCTGTTCTGTAACCCTGCACACTGTTTGTTTGTCTAATCTTGAACGGGTTTGTGCTGAAAACAAAGTTTCGTTGTACTTGTGCAATGACAATAAAGACCTATCTTATTCTATCCTTATATATATATATATATATATATACGTACAGTGGGGCAAAAAAGTATTTAGTCAGCCACCGATTGTGCAAGTTCTCCCACTTAGAATGATGACAGAGATCTGTAATTTTCATCATAGGTACACTTCAACTGTGAGAGACAGAATGTGAAAAAACCCCCAGTAATTCACATTGTAGGAATTTTAAAGAATTTATTTGTAAATTATGGTGGAAAATAAGTATTTGGTCAACCATTCAAAGCTCTCACTGATGGAAGGAGGTTTTGGCTCAAAATCTCACGATACATGGCCCCATTCATTCTTTCCTTAACACGCATCAATCGTCCTGTCCCCTTAGCAGAAAAACAGCCCCAAAGCATGATTTTCCACCCCCATGTTTCACAGTAGGTATGGTGTTCTTGGGATGCAACTCAGTATTCTTCTTTCTCCAAACACGACGAGTTGAGTTTATACCAAAATGGATACATGGTTGATACAGAATCTCCTCTCTGGTCAACAAAAGCACTTTGAAGATTCTAGCGGGAACTCTCATTCAACTCTTTTTCGATTATGCTTGCACCTCCTGGTACCCCAGCACATCCAAAACCCTCAAATCTAGACTCTAAACATCCCAGAACAAGGTAGTCCGGTTACTTTTAGACCTCCACCCCAGATCACACCTCACTCCAACCCACTTCTCCAAAGTGGGCTGGCTCAGGGTGGAGGAAAGAGTAAAACAACTTGCACTGAGCCTAGTCTATAAAATCCGCTACAGCAGTGGTTCTCAACCTTTTTTCAGTGATGTACCCCCTGTGTACATTTTTTTAATTCAAGTACCCCCTAATCAGAGCAAAGTATTTTTGGTTGGAAAAAAAGAGATAAAGAAGTAAAATACAGCACTTTATCATCAGTTTCTGATTTATTTTATTGTATAACAGTGCAAAATACTGCTCATTTGTAGTGGTGTTTCTTGAACTATTTTGGGGAAAAAAAAGATATACAAATAACTAAAAATCGTGATGAAAAATAGTGATTCAATTATAAATAAAGTTTTCTACACATAGAAGTAATCATCAACTTAAGTTGGGGATTGTAATAGAGATCCATCTGGATTCATGAACTTAATTCTAAACATTTCTTCACAAAAAAATACATCTTTAACATCAATATTTAGGGAACATGGCCACAAAAATCTGAATGTTGCATTGTTGTATTTTTTTCTACAGTTTATGGACTTACATTCATATTTTGTTGAAGTATTATTCAATAAATATATTTATAAAAGTTGTTTGAAATGTTGCCATTTTTAGAATATTTATTTTTTTAAATCTCACGTACTCCTTAGCATATCTTCAAGTACCCCCAGAGGTACGCGTACCCCGATTTGAGAACCACTGCGCTACACCTCCCTGGTACCGAAGTACATGTCAAACTACTTCCTTAACGTAAATGGCCACCATAACCACAACACCAGGGGGAGTTCCACAAACCACGTTAAACCCAGATTCCGATCTAACAAAGGTCTTAACTCATTTTCTTTCTCTGCCACATCAATGTGGAATGCACTCCCAACAGGTATAAAATTAAGTGCATCTCTATATTCCTTCAAAACCGCTCTAAAACAACGCCTCCAGGCAACTTCAACTTCAACCCTTTACTAATACCCTCCCCCATTCACATACCATGTCCCCGGATTATAAATAACCTAATGTAACTAATCAAATGTACTTCTAATGTATACAATTTTTCCTATGCTATCTGAACTCACTATGTTCTCTGCTCGCTGTACATATCCTACCAAATAAGACCTACACTGTTTCAATGTCCACATTTCTCTGTTGATGCAATTGTTGATGACTAAAGTACTGATATCAACCAAAACTCCTCATCCCACCCCCCGGATTGTAAATAATGTAAATAATTCAATGTATATACTATGAAGATTAACCTGTGTGATGACTCTATTATGTTGATAGTATATATTTGTACCACGAATTGATTAATGTGGACCCTGACTTAAACAAGTTGAAAAACGTATTTTGGTGTTACCATTTAGTGGTCATTTGTACGGAATATGTACTGTACTGTGCAATCTACTAATAAAAGTGTCAATCAATCAATCAATCAATCAATCAATCAATCAATCAAAGCTCTGCTCTTTTAATGTATTTTATACACATCTTTATGTGTGTTTTTGCTATGAGGTTTCTTTCTTCCTTAGCCTCAGTCTGGACCCTCTGTCCAGGGGTCCAGGCTTAGACTGATGTTTTTTCTCTCTCCCCAGTTACCCAAAGTTGCCCACCTGCAGACATCTGCACAACTGTTGCCAACAGTCCCTTTAAGGTCGTACAGTTTTATCAGCCCCCCCATAAAATGACACATCATGTTCAGGTTTTGTGTCAAGCGTACTTAAGGACTCTGCATTTTTTTTAATTTTTGCATCTATCAAAATAATTGTTCTCTAGAGTGGAAATTTTGTGCCATTTTTGTCAGTTACAAATAGCCCTGTTGTGCAAAACACAAAATGTCTTATGCAGAGGACGCTGGTTCTCGGGAGGATATAGGCCTTGATTTATTGTTTTTACAAAATTATAGCAATTTCATTAGGCCGGCTAGTGCTATGTTACTAGTACATCACATACAGTGGATTTCAACTGTCATATTCTTCTATTTTTGAAAGTGTGACTCCAGACGAGGCCATGGCGAGATTAGCAGCCTGACATTTTTAACTGGCATTTATTTGACCTCCTGTTATGCCAAACATTTTCGGATCGTGTGCTGTCAAAACCAACATCCAAACATACTGTACACCAAGGCTATTCATGCAAATGGCGGCCCAAGTTCGGTTCAAAACTCGGGAGACGCAGATTTTGCAGTACATTCCTAAAACCCACTTAAGTGGTCCTGTTGTACGGATCAACTTGAACCACTGTAAACACATGAGCAGATCCTTGCATTGATTGTTTAACCTTGCTTGCAAACACAAAATACTGGTGTCCAAACTCTTGATTTACATAACTGAGGCATTCCTCAAGGGACCCCTTTAAGTCCTCTCATTTTTTTTTTCATAATATGATTTACTTTAACTAAGGAGTTGCTATAGCTTGTTTATTTCAGATGCAATCAGTAGTCATTTGTTCAACTTCTTTAGTTATACTAGTGGTGTTCCTTAAAGAGGAATTGCACCTTTTTTTTTATTTTGATTTTTCCTGTCGTTCACAATCATTATGAAAGACATGATGACGGATGAATTAAAAAAAAAAAAAAAAGCATTGTAAATATTGAATAAACGTAAAAAAAAGTGTTCAACTTCAGCCTAAACCCTTTCGGTCTGCAACATTTTCAATTTATGAATGTACAACTGTTTGTTTATGTAAAACTGATTGTGTAAATGGATAGGTCTTTATTGACATTGCACTAAGTACAACAAAACTTGGTTTTCAGCACAAACCCGTTCAAGATTAGACGAACAAAAAGTGTACAGGGTTACAGGACAGGAACGCTGATGGGTCGCCACAAGATGAGGAAAAAGGTAAAACGCTGGGGAAGGATGAGTAAAAAAATACAATCTAAACTGGGCTCTTAAGGGGGCCCAGTGTGGAGTGGGAAAACACCTCCATAGCAATGCACATATACATATTACAACATACATCTCGAGATATCTAGCAACAGAGGGAAGGGCGTGCGGGGTAATGGTGGTGGGCCGCACCTCTTTAGGCGCTGACCATCCTTTCATCACCCCTATGGGATTTGCGTCAAGGGCGTTGGGTTGGTGAGGGGGGGTGGGGGGTGTAAGATGTGTATGTGTGGCGTATATTTTTTTGGATGCATGTTTGTGTGTAAGCCTAAAGTGTGTCTCTGTTCCGCGGCCTTGATCTTGTGCAGTCGCTAGTCCAAAGTCATTAACAACAGGTGTATGTCCATGAGAGACAAGAAGGGAGTTTGTTGTGTCTTCGCTGCACTGTTCTTCTGAAGAGTCTCAAAACCAGAGAAACAATCCAAGTTAGAATGTTTTGTATGCGAGTGAAAATAAAATTTGCTTTTCAATTGTCCAGGACCGGTCCTCAAAAACCTGCGGAGTAGACAGTCCGATGTTATCCAAGTGTCCACAGTTCTTCCCACATCCTCCAATCATTTGTGGCAGCTTTGGGGTACTTCGAAGAATGCCAGCAAAAACTTCCAATTTGTCGACAAACCAGAGCAACACTTACTCCAATCAGCAGATGTCCTGTTGTCATAATTCCGAATAGGTGGATATCTTCACGTCCTCGACAGAAAAGGGTCGCCAGGCACACGGCACTCCTTCTTCTCCCAAGAGTCCGTCGTGTGTCCAGCAACAACCGCTCCCTCACGACAAGCAGGTTCCCCCAAACCCAAGATCTTGTCAATTTCGTTGAGGCCAGTTAAATAGTTCCAATGTTTACATTTGGAGAGCAGTGCAAAAAGAGGCAACAAAAGGTTAAGACAAGACAAAGAAGCAAGCAGGAGAGATAAGGGAGAGGAAAGGAGAGCGTCCACCCCGATGAGTGCCAGAGACCACTGATCGAAGAAATAATAAACTAACTAACTAACTAACTAACTAACTTGAATATTAACCAAGTATTAGAAATATTGTTATAATAAGCCCAAACACAGACAAACTACTTATAGCAGCGCCGTGATCACTCTTGTGATCGAGTGGTCTGCTACTTCCTTGCTTCCTTTTTCCCTGTAAGTTTATTCCATCTATCCATCCATCCATTTTTTAGCGCTTATTCCCTTTGGCGTGGCGGGGGGCGCTGTGCCTATCTCAGCTACAATCGGGCGGAAGGCGTAGTACACCCTGGACAAGTCGCCACCTCATCGCAGGGCCAACACAGATAGACAGACAACATTCACACTCACATTCACACACTAGGGCCAATTTAGTGTAAGTTTATTCCATCCATCCATAATTTTTCTACTGCTTGTCCCTTTCGAGGTCGAGGGGGGCGGCTGGAACTATACCAGCTGCACTCGGGCGGAAGGCGGTGTACACCATGGACGAGCCAGCACCTGTAAGTTTATTGCCGATTATAAATCATGCATCTCACCTAGACAGAAGAAGTCTGAGTAGGTATTCCGACAAGTTGGTACACTTTGACAGCCATTTGGGACCCGAGACTGCCGAGGACAAGAAAAGACGCTTGTTATTAAAAATGCACCCGTTACTACATTACATATATACTTACATGTAGTATACAAAACCTTAATGGAGGTGTTTGGGTGTTTTTTTGAGGGCTTTGTAGGCGGAATTGCGCGGCTTCCACAGGCTCCATTGTAATCGGGCTTTTTATCGCATTTATTTAATATTTAGAATTCATGAAATAAAAAGATAATAACCTCCACTCTAATGTATTTCATATTGGTTGTGAATAATAGGCTACATAAAACAAAAAAGTGTACCGGTAGTTCCCCTTTAAGGTTCCAGTTTAGGTCCTCTCTTTGTCCTCATTTGGGCTATTCAACTGCTTCACTGCAAAACATTTGTGGAAGTTATTATGCATCTTGGGGCAGCACGGTTTAACAGGGGTTTGTGCATGGGCCTCACAATACGAAGGTCCTGAGTAGTCCTGGGTTCAATCCCGAGCTCGGGATCTTTCTGTGTGGAGTTTGCATGTTCTCCCCGTGACTGCGTGGGTTCCCTCTGGGTACTCCGCCTTCCTCCGACCGCCAAAAAACATGCACCTGAGGATAGGTTACTTGACAACACTAAATTGGTCCTATTGTGTGAATGTGAGTGTGAATGTTGTCTGTCTATCTGTGTTGGCCCTGCGATGAGGTGGTGACTTGTACAGGGTTTACCCCGCCTTCCGCCCCAATGCAGCGTAGATAGGCTCCAGCACCTCCCGCGATCCCCCAAAAAAGGGACAAGCGGTAGAAAAATGGATGGATGGATTATGCATCTTAAAAAAACACCGCAGATGATCTTTGACCAGCTTCTTTGCAGAAACTCCTTAAAAACCGCAGAGCGCACGTGCAACTCTGCAAAAATCAAATACAAAAATCAAATGTCTACTCTAGAGGACAATACAATAAGACTAATAGAGAAGGGAGAAGGCCTTAACTTTCAGGAAATGTGGCCCCCCCAAAAATTGAGTTAAATACCCCTGCTGTACACACACGTATTAAAATAATGATCTCAGAGATGAGAGATGTGTTGGACTGTGGCAATTAATAATTGACCTTCAACCCCAGCAACCTACTTGTGCCAGAGATAATTTGGCTGAAAGACACAACAGTCCTATGGATGCAATGCGGGCCTGAAATGTGCTCATAAGCTGACTGCAGTGTAGCATAAAGGACAATTTTATGACAGTGAGTGTTCTACTTTTTGGCCAGCAGGACGCAGAACTTCCATCAATAATGCACGAGCAGCCACGGCCGCACTTCCCACTCGCTGCAGGTCGCGTTTACGGTAAATCTTCTCCTTCAAGTACATTTTTTTGTCTCTGCTCAGAATCGCCTTTTACGGTAAATCCGCTCAACTATGAATGGCTGAAACACAGACGCTCAGTTTAAAGTCGTTTTTGACGTGCATGTGCGTGTGCGTTTGTGTGTGTGTGTCTTGCCATCGCATCGCAGAGGAGCAAGCCGTGAAGTCTGCAGGGTGTCCTGTTTGAATAACACCCACCAAGCAATTAATCCTACAACTAACCATCTGATAAGCAGCTCATTATCTTTATTGGCACGCACCCCGAGAGGATTTAGTGATTTAGAGTGAACGTGGGCATATCGACCGGTTCATTTCAAAACAGATGTCAAGGAAATTCTCTGACCACTCGGGTTTTTATTTGCTGACAGTCGCACAAAATCCGGGTTTTAAATTCTCTTTAGAGTCAAAAGTATTGGGACGCTTGGCTATTACACTTACAGGAATGGCAAGAGGGATACATTAGATGTAGACTTAGACTTTTTATTGTCATTCAAATCTGACATTTACAAATACTTTACAGTACAGACAAGAACAAAATTGTCATGTCTTGGTGATCATGTTTAGTTTGGCTATGTTCTTTTTAGATTTTGTCAGTTCCTATTTTTTCACTCCCTGTTTTTTTTCCATGACAACCCATTAGTTTTCACCTGTCCTCATGTCACGCACCTGATTGATTTGGACTCACGCAACTGTTGTTAACCACGTCACCACTATTTAAGCCTGTAGTTGCCAGGCAGTCAGCCTGGCGACATCACATTCATGTTCTGCACTCTTGACACTCGGAGTACTCTGTCCAGGTCATAGTTTCATGCTGCTCTTTTCTTGCCACGTAAGTTTTTTTTGTTTATTAAAGCCACAGTTTAGTGAGTTTTTTAACTCATGTTTTCATGTCCATAGTTTACATTAAAGTAGAAGTTTTGTTTTGTTAGCCAAGTTTTGTACCTCCGCTGTGAGCGTCTTTTGTTTTCACTTTTTGATAGATTAAGTAAAAGATGTCATTATCTTCATGTTGTGTCCGGTTCAGTCGCTTTGCACCACGGGAAAACAAACCGCAACAAAGTCCCCGGCTTGATAGAAATTTTGATGCATCAGCTCATGGTAGTGCAGGATAAAAGAGCAATAAAGTGCAGATATAAATAAATAGATTACTGTACAGATAAATATATTTCACTTTTGCATGTGCATCCAGATTTATGGATGTATGTTATATTGTCTTTATATTCCAGCGAGTTAATCCATTTTTGAGGGGAATTGAGGGTATTATTGTGACGCGTTCAAGAGTCTTACGGCCTGAGGGAAGCTGTTACAGATCCTGGAGGTTCTGCTACGGAGGCTGCGGATCCTATTTCTAGAGTCCAGCAATGAAAACAGTTCTTGCTGGGGGTGGAAGGAGTCGCTGCAGATTTTCTGAGCCCTGGTCAGGCGGCGGCTTTTTGCGATCTCCTGGATAGGAGGAAGAGGAGTCCTGATGATATTTTCCGCCGTCCTCACTGCTCTATGGAGAGACTTCCAGTCTGAGGCACTGCAGGCTCCAGTCCAGACAGAGATGCTGTTGGTCAGTATAATGTGTATCTTATTTTCAACCGCTTGTCCCATATACTGTATATATAATATGTAAATATTACATATATGTTATATTTTATATTGCTACTACAATACATTTTTAGGCTCCTTTATACCTGCATTATCCTTTCCATCCTTACACTTTCCATCCTTTGTACCTGAGCTACCGTGTGGAACAATTTCCCTCGTGGATCAATAAAGTTTGTCTAAGTCTACGTCTAAGTCTGCAGTACTCTCGTCACCACACAGAGGGCAACAGCGAGGCATATGTGTCAAAATGAAGCAGCAGTGGGGTGAGCAGAAAAAGACTACTCATTCCGAAGCGGAAAGAAAATCTAATTGAGTTGCGAAAATCAAACTTTTAACAGCAACTGGACAACGTATGATTATTCTCCCCCAAGCTGGTGCTCAAGTTATTTCTTCCTGTCTGACCTTTTAAGTGACAGACACAGTGTTTTAGACAATAAATAACAATGGTGGACATCCCAGCGTGTAAGCTTCATCACGCAACTTGATCAAATCTTTCTAAATAGATATTGTGCATGAGTATATTTAGTTTGTTTTGTATTGAAATTGCTGACTTTGTGACGTCTTTTGTCATCGTAGTTGTGTTATTTTTTTGTTTAAGTGTTTGTTTAAAATATATTGTGCTAAATTTGACCAGTCAAAGGCGATAACGCAACACCTTAGCTTTAATTGTGATGAGTCGCATGCCGGTACATTTTGTGCAATGTTTGATGTACTGTAGATGTTGTTTAATTTCTATATGCGTAAACATATGTTGTTGTGTGAACATATCAACACTAAACCTTCTATATTTTTTATGTAAAATACGCAATTTTTTTGTAATGTTTATTTTAATTTTTCTATTTTCTGTCTTGAATTCCCAAACAAAAAAGAGAATACAGACATAAAACAGCGGAAGGAAAATAATTCAAAAGAAGGAAAATAAATCCCCAACAAAACTTCTGGAGCGTCTGCTTCTTCATACTGTTAACTAGCTGCACACGCTGGAATCATTTAGCGAAGGCAGATTAATGAATTAATTGACAGTGCAGTGTAAAAGCCAAAGTAATTAGGGTCCCCCGCAACCCCAAAGGGAATAAGCGGTAGAAAATGGATGGATGGATTAAGTAAATTGGTGACTGATTTCTCGGCCCATCCCTACTCACAATACAATACATAGAGATACACTAAATTGCCAAAAATATTTGGCCACCTGCCTTGACTCACATACTGTATGAACTTGAAGTGCCATCCAATTCCTAACCCATAGGGTTCAATATGATGTCAGTCCACCTTTTGCAGCTATTACAGCCTCAACTTTTCTGGAAAGGCTGTCCACAAGGTTGCGGAGTGTGTTCATAGGAATGTTCCACCATTCTTCCAAAAGCGCATTGGTGAGGTCACACACTGATGTTGGCCGAGAAGGCCTGGCTCTCGGTCTCCTTTCTAATTCATCCCAAAGGTGTTCTATCGAGTTCAGGTCAGGACTCTGTGCAAGACAGTCAAGTGCATCCACACCAGACTCTGTCATCCATGTCTTTATGGACCTTGTCATGTTGGAAGAGGAAGGGGCCCGCTCCAAACTGTTCCCACAAGGTTGGGAGCATGGAATCATCCAAAATGTTTTTGGTATTTTGAATTTGACATTCCTTTCACTACAACTAAGAGGCCAAGCCCAGCTCATGAAAAAAACACTCCACACCATAATTCTGATCATTTTGGCAATATAGTGTATTTTATACCACCCGTTGCAGTTGTAAGAGCTGTCACTCCTTGTCAATGATCTTACTTGACATGGGAATAGTTAGGTTTCCGCTAGCGGCGATTACCCATAATCCTTCGTGGCAGCCGTCATCTTGTGTGTCAAAACTTTGTTTACTCGTCTGCGGCAGTTTTCTAAATCTTTTTCCACACTTTTGCAGCAACAATGACGTCCACTTCGGGAAATTTGAAAGTAGTCGTAAAAGTTCCCTACAGACAGACGCTAGATGGGGTTTGCAAAGCCAGGTATTTCCAGAAATTGAAGGATATTGGCGATAAAGATCCGTATGAGATGGGAAAGCACGAATGGACTACGGACTTAAAATGTTATCCTGATATAACTTACCCCGACATCGTCAACTATTTGGTGAGCAATGTTAGTGCCTACACTCTGGATAAGCTCAAGGGCTACAAGTCGCTCGAAGCGTACAATTACTTTGTGTGTGGATGGGTACAGGAAATGAAACTGGCTACAATGGAAGATAAATGTGTTTGTGTGTTCGTCACACTCAGAGATCAACTGATCCGTATTTGGTGCCATGGGTCAAATCAGAGAAGACGGGTCGTGTTTTATCAGGACACTGTACGTGTATGGCAGGCATTGGCGAATTATCTTCACATATTTCTGCATTGTTGTTTGCCATTGAAGCAAGCGTCAAGATGCGGGACAACACGACAGTCACACAGGAAAAATCTTACTGGCTACTTCCATCTGCAGCCAAGAAAGTTGGGTACAAGACCATACAGGACAATAACTTTACAGCCGCCAAGACGATGAAGAGAAAGCTAGACAAGACAATCGTATCCGGAGATACACCGGCACCGTTTAAACAGAGGAAACTACCAGGGGTACAAAAGGGGACACAAGATGAACTGTCAGACTTGTACAGAGAATTAAAATCCAAACGAAAAATAACGCCTGTCTTACTTTTTCTGATTCCAGGATATTCTAAAGACTATCGTCTAGAAGCACTTGACAAAAAGTACCCAGAAGTATTTTCAGAACTATATGATTTTAGCTATGCAACTGCATAGTTTAGGGTATCTTGATTTAATTCATTCAAATTTTAATAAAATCGTCCAAAAATAAGCGGAGATTGCCTATATTATGTATAGTGTTAGGCTTGTGTGGCATTGTAATGCCGGATTCGGTCCTCCGTGGATGCGTCAGCAAGAACACAGCAAAAAGGTAAGAACTAAGGGATTTATTAAACAAAAGGAGCTATGAACAAAAACACTGGTACAAATAGAAAAGGCAAATAAAAGCGCTAGCATGGAAAGCTAGGTCAAACTAACCGAAACACAAACATTAGGCACAAAGGCACACAAAAGGAAACACAAAACAACTAGCGTGAAAGCTAGGAATAAAATAAAGCTTAGCGTGAGAGCTAGCGAAATCGAGAGTGAGAGACAAGTCATAAACAGATGTATGTGAACAAACTAAGATCCGACAATGAGTGAACAGAAACATCTGGCTTATAAAAGGTGGTGATTAGTAAAGACAGGTGTGCTGGAAAAGAGAGTAGCAGCTGAAACTAATGAGTGACCATGGAAACGAACAAAACAGGAACTAAGCATGTCAAACCGCAGAGTGACATAAAAATGGAACAAAAATAACGATATGGTGATGATCCGGCCATCGGATCACAACATATAGAAGGTTATATTTGTGCAACAACGACGTCAGACGTCGAGCGTTATTAAGTACAAGCACAGGCACAGTAGTTCCTCCGTTTTAATATTTATTTCAACCATAACACATTTTATCATCAATACAGAGAGCAACATTATTCAAAGTACCTGTTACAAAATGATCAGAGCAAACTTTATAATGTCGTTTTGCTGGATCAGGGGTAAATCCCACTCGATTGATTCTAGCTAGCCACAGGTTGCGCCTTTCTGTCGACAGTCGCTCGGTTTCTTTTCCCTGTTTTACTATGACCTTAGGGATATCTTAGTACTCTGTTGTTCTTTGTCCTGAATTGGCGCGGTTTACACGGCCCCAAAAGACACGTGTGACCCATTTCTCACAAAAATAACAACGGAGGCGTCCTTGGTTACGAGTGTTTGTTTTGACACACAAGATGGCGGAAGAGGGAATTGTGGGACGGTTGAATGTTGAGCACCACTTCTCTGTGAGCGCTTTGAGTGTTTAGAAAAGCGCAATATAAATCAAAGTTATATATATATATATATATATATATATATATATATATATATATATATATATATAGGTTAAGGTCAAGGCTAATTTATGAACATGGTTTTGTGCAGAAACGGTAAATGCTGACACAGATACCAACGCACGTGACAACTGCGTGAGAAGAAGAGCAGGCAGAGCAACAACTTGTTTTGCAGAAAGTCACCCAATGCGCTTCACAGGACACCAGCCTGAAGGCGCACGTCACAGAATGAGTCAATGCTCATTCCGGCAGAAAGTCAAACTCAAGTCACTTAAGCATTTCTTGTTGTCGCTCGCAGGAGACCTGACAACTGAACAGATCGGCCAATTTGCATTCAGCGATTTCCCCCGGGCAAACACAAGGATGTTCCTTTTTTTGTCATCTCACTCCAGGGGTTCTATAGTCTAACCCCCCCCCCCACACTAAGCCCTCCGTCGCCTTCTTCACGCCCACTTCCTGCGTTTATCCGGGCGGGTATCCTATGATTGCCCTTATAATGTGGTGCGGGTGGGGCAGTGAATGAAAAGGGTTTCATATTAAGACTGATGAGTCAGGCTTTTCTTACATGGAATATCTCATGTTGACGAGACAATAGCGACTAATCACTCTGCAAACGTGTTAAAGGAGCGGCTAATTAGTGTACGTCTTGTGTTTACGCCGATCCATTGTTATCTGCAGCAGACTGGCACCTGCCGAGCACAAAGCTCGTTAGTCAGATCACAACAAACATAATTACACTCGAAACCAGTAGATTCCGGTGCAATCCTCAACGAGGGGCAGATCCAATGCAGTTTGAGTCACGATGGAATGTACAAAACAGTCCAATTTAGATCAAAGAAATTACATTAGATAGATAGATAGATAGATAGATGGATAGATAGATAGATAGATAGATAGATAGATAGATAGATAGATAGATAGATAGATAGATAGATAGATAGATAGATAGATAGATAGATAGTACTTTATTGATTCCTTCAGGAGAGTTCCCTCAGGAAAATTAAAATTACAGCAGCGGTGTACAGAATTGAGATCGAATTTAAAATGTAAAAAGTAAATAATGGGGGTATACTGTAAATGGAAAACATGTTTTTTTTTAAAATATTAATATAAGAATAAAAATAAAAGCAACTATGAGAATAAAACTATAACAGTAAAATAAAAATATAAAAAGAGAAACTAGGCAGTAGTGACCAAAAAGTATTGCACTGTTATTGTTTTGCATCACCTGTCATCCTAGTATCCCCCCAGAGAGGAGCTGTACAGTCTAATGGCGTTATTGATGTATTAAAACATCATAATGACCACCAATAATATACAGTAGCATAGTAGGCCTAAGTGTTCATTAAAACAAGGCAGATGTCTTATTTAACAACATTTACTATTTTGACCACTGTAACAATACAGACAGTTCGAAGAGTAACATTTTGTTTAAATACAGGAAGATAAAACACTGTACTTTAATTAAGTTTTTTTTTTTCTGTACCACTAGATGGAGCCCACCTACCACAGTTTGAGAACCACTGGTTTAAAGGCCTACTGAAATGAGATTTTCTTATTCAAACGGGGATAGCAGGTCCATTCTATGTGTCATACATGATCATTTCGCGATATTGCCATATTTTTGCTGAAAGGATTTAGTAGAGAACATCGACGATAATGTTCGCAACTTTCGGTCGCTAATAAAAAAATCCTTGCCTGTACCGGAAGTAGCAGACGATGTGCGCGTGACATCACTGGTTGTGGAGCTCCTCACATCCTCACATTGTTTACAATCATGGCCACCAGCAGCGAGAGCGATTCGGACCGAGAAAGTGACGATTTCCCCATTAATATGAGCGATGATGAAAGATTCGAGGATGAAGAAAGTGACAGTGAAGGACTAGAAAAAAAAAAAGAAGACGAGGGCAGTAGGAGGGATTCAGATGTTATTAGACACATTTACTAGGATCATTTTGGAAAATCCCTTATCTGCTTATTGTATTACTAGTGTTTTAGTGAGATTATATAGTCGTACCTGAAAGTCACAGGGATGTGCATGGCCACGGGTGTGGTGAATGCCAGTGTCTCCGAGGGAGGCCACGTTTCTCGACGAGGCAAGGCAGCCGGGCTGAGATTTTTTTTTTTTCACTCCACGGAGTAAGCATCTGACGGTCGGTGGCGGCCATTGGGAGGAGGCAAGAGAGTCCACAGCTGCAGCAGGAACGACACAAACTCTCCGCTCATGTCTACGGTAAGAGCCGAATGTAAACAAGGAAACATTGGCTGTGTTTGTGTTGCTAAAGACAGCTGCAATACACCGCTTCACATCTACATCTTTCTTCTTTGTAGTCTCCATTATTATTTGAAAAAATTGCAAAAGATTCAGCAACACAGATGTCCAGAATACTGTGTAATTATGCGATTAAAGCAGACTACTTATAGCTGGGATCGGGCTGGAAAAAAATATCCGCTACAATCCGAGACGTCACGCGCACGTGTCATCATACCGACGTTTTCAACAGGATACTTCGCGAAAAATTTAAAATTGCAATTTAGTAAACTAAAAAGGCCGTATTGGCATGTGTTGCAATGTTAATATTTCATCATTGATATATAAACTATCAGACTGCGTGGTCGGTAGTAGTGGCTTTCAGTAGGCCTTTAAAGTGATGATATAAGTGTCAAACTCATTTTAGCTCAGAGGCGCGTGGAAGAAAATCTGTGCACATGTTGGCCAGACTATTGAAATCATGGCATTAAAACTAAAAAAAAATAAAGACAACTTCAGATTGTTTGCTTTGTCTTACTTTGACCAAAACACATTCTGAAAATTTTACAACAAAACATAGGAAAAAAAAAAGGTAACAGTTAGAGATGCTACCTCAGTAGAAGCATTTAAGTGTCATCTTAAAACTCATTTCTATACTCTAGCCTTTAAATAGACCCCCTTTTTAGACCCGTTGATCTGCCGTTTCTTTTCTTTTCTGCTCTGCCCCCCTCCCCCTTGTGGAAGGGGGGGGCACAGGTCCGGCAGCTATGGATGAAGTGCTGGCTGTTCAGAGTCGGGACCCGGGGTGGACTGCTCGTCTGTGCATCGGTTGGGGACATCTCTCTGCTGCTGACCCTTCTCCGCTCGGGATGGTCTCCTGTTGGCCCCACCATGGACTAGACTCTCACTAGTATGTAAGATCCACTATGGACCCGACTTTCACAATATACGTCCATTGCATCCAGTGTGGGGGGAGTGGTCACCCACCCACATCTGCGGTCCTCTCCAAAGTTTCTGATAGTCATTCACATTGAAATCCCACTGAGTTGTGAGTTTTTCCTTGCCCCTATATGGACTCTGAAACAAGGATGTCATTGTGGCTTGTGCAGCCTTTTGAGACCCTCCCAACCTGCCCCATACTTGCAAGCGAGCGGCCTTAAATGAGCGAAGTTGCGCTAGCTATTGATGCACTTACGCACTATGCCGTAGTGTTGTACCGGTACCGACATTATTTCTATTCTTTTTGGTACTTTTTGATACTTTTCTAAATAAAAGGGACCACAAATAAATTGCATTATTGGCTTTATGTCATGATACGTAATGGCATGATTTGGGTTTGTTAGTTTTTCTGTTTTAGTCTGTTTGACTGTGCAGACTGTCCATGTCTGCACCCTCTTTCCCTGTTTTCTGTTTGGTTTCTATGGGTACTGATTCTGTTACGATCCATTTCATGGATCGTTTGTTGTTTACTTTTCAGTATGTTTGATCACGTTTTGGACTCTGCCGTTTCCCTTCAGTTGAACACTTCCTTGTTTACATTCGTCACCATGGCTACTTAATTACACCTCCTGCACGCACTCCCGAAGCACACCTGTTTTGATTTATTGTGTTGTATTTAAGACCGCCTGAAACCTTTGTTCCTCGTCGGCAGTTTGTTTGCACCATGCAACAGTTACGTTTCTTTTGTTAGTTTGTATTCTCTCTGCTAATTATAGCTTAGCCTCCGCGCGCTCGGCTCGCGCTTTATGGACATTTTGAAGTCTGCCTTTTGCTCACGTTTTGTGTTCTGCTTCCCGTACATTGGCAAACTTTTATTTCTACCGTTTGTACAAGTTACCTTTTTGTATATTTATATTAAAACCTGTTCCTACCTTCATTCCCGCTTGTTTTGATCCCGTGCACCGAGAGGCGACACTCCCCGCACATCCACGATGCCGTGACTTCGTAACAGATTCTCCTCACCTGTCTTAGTTTTGCAATTAGTGCTCCCACCAGATGTTTTGGTTAATCACTCCCCTTTATAGTTTCCCGTCACCCAGCATTAATTGCTGGGTCAATGTTTGCTATGGGCAACATTTACGTTCTCCTGGTTTTTCTCCTCGCTGTAGTGTTTTTTTGTACGAACTAGCATTCCTCGTTCTTCACCCTTGGTGACATTTTGTGTTTTTTTAGCTCCACGCTTGCTAGTATCCTCAGTTCTGTATTTTGGTCCAGCGTTTAATTCATTAAAATGCCTTAATCTTAACCTGCACGCTTCTCCTGCATGTCTTCTGCATTGTTAGGAACGCTAACAGCGCAGCTATGCGCCCCAGAAGACGCAACACTTTATTTAACAAAAAAATATTGCGGTACATTAAACATACGTTTTTTATTGCAAGTTTGTCCCTAAATAAAATAGTGAACATACAAGACAACTTGTCTTGTATGTAAAGTAAGCAAACAAAGGCTCCTAATTTAGTCTGCTGACGTATGCAGTAACATTTTCCATTCTAATATTTTGGACAAGCGGTAATAAAATAATTATTAATCTACTTGTTCATTTACTGTTAATATCTGATTACTTTCTCTTTTGACATGTCCTTTCTACACTTCTGTTAAAAAATGTAATAATCATTTATTCTTCTGTTGTTCGGATACTTTGCATTGGTTTTGGATGATACCACATATTTGGGTATCAATCCGATACCAAGTCGTTACAAGATCATACATTGGTCATATTCAAAGTCCTCATGTGTCCAGGGACATATTTCCTGAGTTTACACTGTAAAAATTGAAATCTAAGCCGGATGAAATACCTCAAATAAGGGTGATATTTGCTTATTTTCTGTCTGATAAGATAATTCTTCTCAGTAAGCAGATTTTATGTTAGTGTTTTACTTGTTTTAAGGGTTTTGGTCCTAAATGATCTCAGTAAGATATTACAGCTTGTTGCTGAGATTTTATGACCTATATTGAGTAAAACATGCTTGAAACTAGAATATAAACTGTTGCAAAGCTGTGGCATCAACACTCACAAGTGTAAAACTACCATTTTAAAGTAATAATTTCTTACTTCAAGCATGAAAAAAAATCATGATGCCGACCCCATATCATTATGTCAAGATAATGGCTCTAGCATTTACTTCATTTAAGAAAAAAAAGAAAGAAAGAAAAAAAAAGATAATGGCTCTAGCAATTACTTAATTTAAGAATATTTTTTAACATATTGAGCAAAAAGGTCTCTTTTTTTTCTACCAAGAAAAGTGCACTTTTTTATCAGAGAGAATATACTTATTTTAAGGTATTTTGGGGTTCATTGAGGTTGGCTAATTTTACTTGCTTTGGAACATTTTGACAAGCCGAATGTTCTTGTGCTATTGGCAGATAATGTTGCTTGGTTCATAAAAAAATACCCCTCATTTTTGTGTACTTTTTTTTCTTGTTTTTAAACACTGACTTTTTGCAGTGTATAAATATAATATACATTTAAAGAAACGAAAGAAGATGTTGTGATGCCAAAAAATATTGACGTAATCATCGTAGTATCAACAAGATACAGACCTGTACTCACTATCATTACAGTGGATGTCAGGTGTAGCTCCACCAATGGCGTTTGTTTACATTTTGTTGCCGGTGGCTACGGACCGGTACTTTTCAGAGGCGGTATAGTACTGAAAAGGATTCATTGGTATTGCGTTACTATACTAAATAAATAAATAAATAAATGGGTTGTACTTGTATAGCGCTTTTCTACCTTCAAGGTACTCAAAGCACTTTGACACTACATTCACACATTCACACACACATTCACACACTGATGGAGGGAGCTGCCATGCAGGGGGCTAACCAGCACCCATTAGGAGCAAGGGGGAAGTTTCTTGCTCAGTACACAACGGACGAGACGAGGTTGGTAATAGGTGGGGATTGAACCAGGGACCCTCGGGTTGCGCAGGGCCACGCTTCCACTGCGCCACTAATACCGGTATACCGTACAATCCTAGTACGGCGGCACACATGCAGGTTTCAATTCTGCTTTGATCACCATCAGCTCAATTTAACACAATGTTTATTTATTATTTTCACAATCTGATACGTTTTCTTGGAGATTATTTTAGATCCTCACAAAGACATCAACAAGAGCACGGAAGCCCACGTTAATGGTTTTTACTTCGAGAGGAAGTCTGAACTCTTAATCACGAGTTCACCTCACGTCACCGGTGGAAGGTTCTCCTCACGACGCCACTGATAATCACACTGAAGTGAAACATCTGTTAGCTTGTTTTACACGGCCGGGACAAAGGCGACCTTTCACGGAATTTCCTGGAGAGTAACTCACAAACGTCAGCGCGTTAGAAGCCTCCCCATCCCCCGCCATGCGCCGCGCCGATCCAGCAGGTGATTATCTCTCCCGCTTTGACCCCTCGACCCCTGCGCTCAGCTGCGGTCGGTCCGGGGCCCTGATGGTACGCCGTTAGTCGAGGTCGAGGAGGAAGCTGTACGACCCAATCTCATTTATCAGCCCGGCCATGATGGACATTTGAGAAAAAGGACAGTTGGCTGTGAAAACAGAGAAGTAAACATGAGGGCAGGGTGTGCGTCAGTTAACAGAATTTAAAAAATTGATACTCAATTAAAAAGTCATAATTTTTATGATAGTACTATACTATTTTTCTATACTTTATTCACCTTGTCATGGATGGATGATGTGTATAAAAATAAAAAATCTGTTTAAGGTGTTCTTAACATTTTTGACATTGGGGCCCAACTTTTCCAATACAGAGGGAACCACTCAATTATTAACACTTAATTGGTAATCCTATTCAATAATTATATATAACCTACTTACAGTTTACAAACTTTCAGAAAATGAATGGATGGATGGAGTATTTTGGATTTATTTAGTTTTCACGGTGGCAGAGGGGTTAGTGCATCTGCTTCAGAATACGAAGGTCCTGAGTAGTCCTGGGTTCAATCCCGGCCTCGGGATCTTTCTGTGTGGAGTTTGCATGTTCTCCCCGTGAATGCGGGGGTTCCCTTTGGGTACTCCGGCTTCCTCCCACTTCCAAAGACATGCACCTGGGGATAGGTTGATTGGCAACACTAAATTGGCCCTAGTGTGTGAATGTGAGTGTGAATGTTGTCTGTCTATCTGTGTTGGCCCTGTGATGAGTCGGCGACTTGTCCAGGGTGTACGCCGCCTTCTGCCCGATTGTAGCTGAGATAGGCTCCAGCACCCTCCGCGACCCAAAAGGGAATACGTGGTAGAAAATGGATGGATGGATTATTTATTTGACACATAAACCTAGGGCTAAGGTTAGGCCAGGGGTCGGCAACCCAAAACGTCAAAAGAGACATATTGGACCAAAAATACAATAAAAATCTGTCTGTCCGTCTAAAAGCCGTATATAAGTCTTATAATTAAGGCAACACATGACACAAGTGTCTATATTAGCTATAATAGCCTACTATCAAAATGTGTCGCAGGCTTAAGCAAATCTTTGTTGACAGAAATGTTGCTAAAATTTGCTGTTGTCTGGAACAACATGGCACAAAAACAACTATCGGAAATGCAGCATATATTGCATACATATAATGAGTCATGAGACATGCTTAACTAAATTATATACACAGAAGATACAAGTAAATGAGATTAAATGAGCTCAAATATACCTACAAATGAGACATAATGATGCAATATGTACATACAGCTAGCCTTAAAAGCATATTAATATTGATTAGCTCGCAGTCATGCACTGACCAAATATGCCTGATTAGCACTCAACATGTCAATAACATCAATAAAGTGCACCTTTGTGCATTCATGCACAGTATAAAGCTTTTGGTGGACAAAATGAGACAAAGAAGGAGTGGAAGATTTTACATGTAAACAAATTGTTGCGTCACAGTCCACACTATGGTGAGTTTAAGAACCGCCAAAATTAGTTGGACATAATGATGTTCACAAAATATGCTCATCAGTGAAGCATACACACAAACTTATTAAACAGTGGGGTTTTTTAACAATTGGGAAAGTTTGTGCCATGTTTGTCCTCAAACAAAATAAAATCTAAAACAAAAATGTATTTTTCCATTTTCAATCTTTTTAAAAAAATGCTCCAGGTAGCCACTAGGGCGGCACTAAAGAGCCACATGCGGGTTGCTGACCCCTGGGTTAGGCTGTTTAGAAAAATTAGTACTAATAAAATATACTGCAGGAACATTAATGTATATACAATTGTTGTGCTTAAATAAGTACACTGAATATACACAATAAATGTTTATTCACTAAACTGTCCATAAAATTAAAGTACAAATGAAAGTTCAGCTTTACCACTTTAGTCATAATTTTTGCGCTTAAGCAATCTATCTATGGCTTTGGTCCCAGATTTCTTATGTTTTTTTGATATTGTCATTAATGCCATAAATGGTTGAAAACTGCATTACAACTGAGTGCCGCTGCGTCCCATGCGGACCACAGCTGCGAAACACAAATTTGTTGCCGGCCCTCTAGGGGGCGCTGGCGACTCAAAGATGGCAGTAGTATAAAATGTATAGTATATGTATATTATTGGCAACTCGGTTTTAAAGTTGGTTGTAAACATGGCCAACTGTAGTCACGTAAGAGGCTGTTGACCAATCATATGGAATATACTCTGGCCATACTCTCTCTGATTGGTCAAAAGCTCCTCACGAGACGACAGGCAGCATGTCTGCTACCAACTCTGAACAGTAGGCCGGCCCTAAGGTTAAAAAAACACTGCATTAAACAACTAGCCCAAACGCACACTGCTAGTGCCATCACTTCATAACACAACACTGCATGAACAGAACTTTTCTGGCTGTGGATTATTTGAAGTAATTTAGTTTATTTGTAGTATCCAAGAATGTTGTTATCTGTCATAGCAGGTCGTGTCTTGTTTTGTTTTTGTTACAGTTTTCCCGGATTTAGAGTATATTTCTGTTGTCAGCCATTCTATTCCTTCCTATTTTACTTTCCCTTTGCTAGGAGCACTGAGCTATACACACTGGGCCCTGTTTGGTGATTAGAACACACCTGCCGCCAATCCCAATCATACCCCTTTTTATACCCGCTTTTGCCTGCCTTCTTCACGGGTCTATTGTTCGTACAAACGTAGTTGCCGACAGTCAGCGTGATTGTTAGCTTTACACTTATGTTTTTTCACTTTATCATGCTAAATTAAGTCTTTTCTTTGGGCTTCCTGTGCGACACGCTGCTTTTGAATTTTTGCTTTGTCATTGGACTGAAACGATTCTTGCCTGCACACTGCTTCCTGTCTATTTGCATCCTGGGAACACAACCATCACCAGAATGCAAAAATTAGCATTAAATAAGTTAATAAACAATAGCATGTCCTGCTGCAACATTCCACAAACATGGCGAACTGTCATTATCCGTGGTCCGGATCATGTTTTTGTTATGTTTTGTTAGTTTTGGACTCCATTCGTTCCTGTTTTTTTGTGCACTCTTGTTTGTTTTGGTTGCCATGGTTGCGTAATAGTTTCACCTGCCTCTTGTGTTTACCATGAATTGATTAACGTCGACCCCGACTTAAACAAGTTGAAAAACCTATTTGGTTGTTACCATTTAGTGGTCAATTGTACGGAATATATACTGTAATGTGCAATCTACTAATTAAAGTTTCAATCAATCAATCAAAAAGGGACGCTCACAGTGCTCTAATCATGAGACATTATTTAAGCCAGCCTTTGCCAGTTAGTCGGTCTGGTGTCATTGTTTGTTTCATGCAATACCATAGTTTATGCTAAGTGTTTACCTCATGCCTTGCCAAGTAAGTTTTGTTTTGTTCCACACCATAGTTTGTGGTACTTGTTTGCTTCATGCCGTGTCCCCGTAAGTTTTGTTTGTTTCATGCCACAGTTTTGTGAAGTTCTATGTTTCTTGCGCTGAGTCTTTGCATTAGCTTCAAGTGCGATCGGCACCTTGTTCCTTCACCTTGTTTTCTGTTTTGTACCTTGTTGAATCTAATTTAAGATTATATCATGTTCCTACCCGCAAGTCCTGTCCGGAGTCGTGCGTTTGCATCCTGGGTGAACAAACCTCGCAGCAAGCTGCGACCGCCCCGTCGTGAGACGAACACACAAATTATTGCCATATTTTGAAAGTGTTAAGCCAGGGTTTGGTAACCCTAAATGTTTAAAGAGCCATATTGGACCAAAAATAAAAATACATAAAAGTCTTACTGGGCGGCAAAAAATTTAAAGCCTTTTATAAGTGTTATAAAGAAGGCAACACATAATGTAAGTTTCTTTATTAGTTATATTAGCCTACTATCAAAGGATGACGCAAATCTTCGTCGACAGAAATGTGGCATTTTATTTTGTCCTTCTACACATTTTTGCAACATTGGAAATGATTAGTAAAACTGAGGCTTCTCAGAGGAAGAGATAACTTCTGGAAATTACTGGCTTAGAATGGCCAAAGGTATAGATGTGTGTGTCCAAGTTAAAGGAAAAGGCAGGCTGTCTTCTTCTAACAGATTTTTATTACAATCTTTGCAAGCTGGGTAACGTTTGCTGTGGTCTGGAACAACATGGCACACAAACAACAGATAATGTGTCATGAAACATGTAAATATAAATGTAATACACAAGAGGACATAAGTAAAGGAATTTAAATGAGCTCTAATATACTTTCAAACGAGGCATAATGATGCAATATGTACATACATCTAGCCTAAATAGCATGTTTGCAATGATTAGCTTGCAGTCATGCACTGACCAAATATGCCTGATAAGCACCCCAGCAAATTAATAAATTCAACAAAGCTCTCCTTTGTGCATCCACGCACAGCACAAGACGTTTGGTGGACAAAATGAGACAAAAAAGAAGTGGCATAAAACACGACTTCCTGTGGCAGCGTTGGAAAAAGTTGTACATGTAAACAAACTACGGTGAGTTCAAGAACCGCCAAAGCCAGTAGGACAAAACGGTGCTCGCCAAATGCTCTCATCAGTGAAGTATGTTTAGTAAAAATAGTGGGATTTTTAACAATTAGGAATGTTTGTGTCATGTGATTTTTTTCCTACAGAAAATATATTAAAACAAAAAATATATTTCTTTCTTCATATTTTCAATTTTCAAACATCTCTGAAAGAGGTCTCGAGAGCCACTAGGGTGGAACTAAAGAGCCGCATGCAGCTCGAGAGCCCCAGGTTGCCGACCCCCATGTTAGGCCACAGTACTTGTTTTAAAGCATTCATTAATAATTAATAATTATAATTATTTATCAATTAATAGTTATTAATAATTCATTAATAAGATGGCGGCGCCCGGATGGGCTGCACTCTCGAGGGGCTCTTGCTAAATATGGAACATTTGGCAGAAATACCGGACAATTCTACTAACTTCATGGCTGGCTCACATCGTGGTCACTCCGTGATCACGTACGACCGCCAGACACTTCTGGATGTGGACATATCGGGCCGTTTTGGACTGATAGACGCGTGCATGCTAACCGTGCTAACTAGCATGGGAATACGTCGGCGGCTACATCCAGCGGCCTGTGAAGCAGGGGAGTCTAGTAGCAGCGGGGGCCGTCTACGGAGCAGACGCCAGCGGTGTGATCGGAAACGCGGATGTCGAGCGGGGCTAAAAACAAAGCAGAAGGCTAATCCCCACAGAACACCACTTCGGATTTAAATGGAAGATGCGAGACTACTGGTCTGGGTAAGGAGTCAGTTAAATTAGAACACGTTTTTTCTGCTTTGAGTGTTTCAGAGTTGGACATGTGTTTTACCGAGGTGGCTAACTATGATGCGTGCAGTTTAACAAAGCAACAATCAAACAATCGGAAAATTCCTGTCGTATCAATTCGTAGATATGGTCGTAATTATACTAAATGCACTGGGCATAATAAACACAACATTATTAATATTGCTACTACGGATAATTTGATCAAAAACTCCCTAAAACAGCCCACTACCTATAATATAGGTTTTTTAAACATAAGATCATTGTCTCCCAAAACGTTATTAGTTAATGATATTATCAGAGACAACAATCTTAACGTCATCGGTCTCAGCGAAACCTGGCTTAAACCAAACAACTTTTTTGCGCTAAATGAGGCATGTCCTCCTAACTTTACACATGCGCATATTGCCCGTCCGCTTAAAAGGGGTGGGGGGGTCGCACTAATATACAACGAAAACTTTAACCTTAGTCCTAACATAAATAATAAATATACATCGTTTGAGGTGCTTACTATGAGGTCTGTCACACCGCTGCCTCTACACCTGGCTGTTATCTACCGCCCCCCAGGGCCCTATTCGGACTTTATCAATGAATTCTCAGAGTTCGTTGCTGATCTAGTGACACACGCCGATAATATAATCATAATGGGGGACTTTAATATCCATATGAATACCCCATCGGACCCACCGTGCGTAGCACTCCAGACTGTAATTGATAGCTGTGGTCTCACACAAATAATAAATGAACCCACGCATCGCAACGGTAATACGATAGACCTAGTGCTTGTCAGGGGTATCACTGTTTCCAAAGTTACGATACTCCCGTATACTAAAGTATTGTCCGATCATTACCTTATAAAATTCGAGGTTCAGACGCATGTTCGTCAAACTAATAATAATAATAACTGCTATAGCAGCCGCAACATTAATACAGCCACAACGACAACTCTTGCTGACCTACTGCCCTTGGTAATGGCACCATTCCCAAAGTATGTAGGCTCTATTGATAACCTCATTAACAACTTTAACGACACCCTGCGCGAAACCATTGATAAAATAGCACCGCTAAAGTTAAAAAAGGCTCCAAAAAAGCGCACCCCGTGGTTTACAGAAGAAACTAGAGCTCAGAAATTATTATGTAGAAAGCTGGAACGCCAATGGCGCACGACTAAACTTGAGGTGCACCATCAAGCATGGAGCGATGGTTTAATAACTTATAAACGCATGCTTACCTTAGCTAAAGCTAAATATTACTCAAATCTCATCCACCGTAATAAAAACGATCCTAAATTTTTGTTTAGTACGGTAGCATCGCTAACCCAACAAGGGACCCCTTCCAGTAGCTCAACCCACTCAGCTGATGACTTTATACAATTCTTTAGTAAGAAAATTGAAGTCATTAGAAAGGAGATTAAAGACAATGCGTCCCAGCTACAACGGGGTTCTATTAACACTGATACGATTGTATATACGGCGGATACTGCCCTCCAAAATAGTTTCTCTCGTTTTGAGGAAATAACATTAGATGAATTGTTACAACGTGTAAATGGAATAAAACAGACAACATGTTTACTTGACCCTCTTCCTGGGAAACTGATCAAGGAGCTTTTTGTATTATTAGGTCCATCAGTGCTAAATATTATAAACTTATCACTTTCCTCGGGCACGTTTCCCCTAGCATTCAAAAAAGCGGTTATTCATCCTCTTCTTAAAAGACCTAACCTCGATCCTGACCTCATGGTAAACTACCGACCGGTGTCTCACCTTCCCTTTATTTAAAAAATCCTTGAAAAAATTGTTGCGGAGCAGTTAAATGAACACTTAGCGTCTAACAATCTATGTGAAACCTTTCAATCCGGTTTCAGAGCAAATCACTCCACGGAGAAAGCCCTCGCAAAAATGACTAATGATCTATTGCTAACGATGGATTCTGATGCGTCATCTATGTTGCTGCTCCTCGATCTTAGCGCTGCTTTCGATACCGTCGATCATAATATTTTATTAGAACGTATCAAAACACGAATTGGTATGTCAGACTTAGCCCTGTCTTGGTTTAACTCTTATCTTACTGATAGGATGCAGTGTGTCTCCCATAACAATGTGACCTCGGACTACGTTAAGGTAACGTGTGGAATTCCCCAGGGTTCGGTCCTTGGCCCTGCACTCTTCAGGATCTACATGCTGCCACTAGGTGAAATCATACGCAAATACGGTATTAGCTTTCACTGTTATGCTGATGACACCCAACTCTACATGGCCCTAAAGCTGACCAACACGCCGGATTGTAGTCAGCTGGAGGCGTGTCTTAATGAAATTAAACAATGGATGTCCGCTAACTTTTTGCAACTCAACGCCAAAAAAAACGGAAATGCTGATTATCGGTCCTGCTAGACACCAAACTCTATTTAATAATACAACTCTAACATTTGACAACCAAATAATTAAACAAGGCGACACGGTAAAGAATCTGGGTATTATCTTCGACCCAACTCTCTCCTTTGAGGCACACATTAAAAGCGTTACTAAAACGGCCTTCTTTCATCTCCGTAATATCGCTAAAATTCGCTCCATTCTGTCCACTAAAGACGCTGAGATCATTATCCATGCGTTTGTTACGTCTCGCCTCGACTACTGTAACGTATTATTTTCGGGTCTCCCCATGTCTAGCATTAAAAGATTACAGTTGGTACAAAATACGGCTGCTAGACTTTTGACAAGAACAAGAAAGTTTGATCACATTACGCCTGTACTGGCTCACCTGCACTGGCTTCCTGTGCACTTAAGATGTGACTTTAAGGTTTTACTAATTACGTATAAAATACTACACGGTCTAGCTCCATCCTATCTTGCCGATTGTATTGTACCATATGTCCCGGCAAGAAATCTGCGTTCAAAGGACTCCGGCTTATTAGTGATTCCCAAAGCCCAAAAAAAGTCTGCGGGCTATAGAGCGTTTTCCGTTCGGGCTCCAGTACTCTGGAATGCCCTCCCAGTAACAGTTCGAGATGCCACCTCAGTAGAAGCATTTAAGTCTCACCTTAAAACTCATTTGTATACTCTAGCCTTTAAATAGACTCCCTTTTTAGACCAGTTGATCTGCCGTTTCTTTTCTTTTTCTTCTATGTCCCACTCTCCCTTGTGGAGGGGGTCCGGTCCGATCCGGTGGCCATGTACTCCTCGCCTGTGTATCGGCTGGGGACATCTCTGCGCTGCTGATCCGCCTCCGCTTGTGATGGTTTCCTGCTGGCTCCGCTGTGAACAGGACTCTCGCTGCTGTGTTGGATCCGCTTTGGACTGGACTCTCGCGACTGTGTTGGATCCATTGTGGATTGAACTCTCACAGTATCATGTTAGACCCGCTCGACATCCTTTGCTTTCCTCCTCTCTAAGGTTCTCATAGTCATCATTGTCACCGACGTCCCACTGGGTCATTATTGTCACCGATGTCCCACTGGGTCATTATTGTCACCGATGTCCCACTGGGTGTGAGTTTTCCTTGCCATTATGTGGGCCTACCGAGGATGTCGTGGTGGTTCGTGCAGCCCTTTGAGACACTAGTGATTTAGGGCTATATAAGTAAACATTGATTGATTGATTGATCTTTGAAGTAAACACCTGAAATTCTTGTTTTTCAACTATTTAGAATATATTTTTCAAAACATCCAACATTGTTATGTTTCAGTGTTTGTCTAAACCTCGGGATACAGAGATGGCAAGCAAGTGCAAGAAAGAAGCCCTTTTCTTTGGGGAACGCATGTAACACACACAAAAAAAAAATGTGCGCAAGCAGAAAACAGGCGTATTTTAACAAAAGTGTAGATAGAACATGTTAAAAGAGAAAGTAAGCAGATGTTAACTTTAAATGAACAAGCAGGTTAATAATACAATTTCTACCACTTGTCCTTAAGAATTTTGACAAAATAATATAATGATAAATGACACATATGTCAGCAGACTAAATTAGGAGCCTTTGTTTGCTTACTTGCTGATAAAAGACAATGTGTCTTGTATGTTCACTATTTATTTAAGGACAAACTTGCAATTACAAAGATATGTTTAACGTACCCTAAGATTTTTTGTTAAAATAAAGCCAATAATGCAATTTTTTGTGGTCCCTTTTATTTGGAAAAGTGACAATAAATGGGTGTAATTTTTTATTTTCATTCATCCTAATAGAGACTAGTGTTGTCCCGATACCAATATTTAAGTACCGGTACCAAACTTATTTTGATACTTTTCTAAATGAAGGGGACCACAAAAAAATGCATTATTGGCTTTATTTGAACAACAATTCTCAACCTAAATGCTCAATTGAAACCTAGATGTTAAATCTAAATCTAAATGTGAGCTCTAGATGTTTAATGTACATAAATCTAAACCTTAATGTTAAATCTAAATGTGTGGCATGCATGTGTATAGTACCTCTGCTTGCACATTATGTATTTAGTTAAAGGGGAACATTATCATCAGACCTATGTAAGCGTCAATATATACCTTGTTGTTGCAGAAAAGACCATATATTTTTTGAACCGATTTCCGAACTCTAAATGGGTGAATTTTGGCGAATTAAACCCCTTTCTGACATCACCTAGGTAGTCAATACGCCATTTTCTCAAACACATTACAAACATCGAGTCAAATCAGCTCTGTTATTTTCCATTTTTTCAACTGTTTTCTGTACCTAGGAGACATCATGCCTCGTCGGTGTGTTGTCAGAGGGTGTAACAACACGATCAGGGACGGATTCAAGTTGATATACGTGGAATGTGCATCGATTAGCACGGCATGCTAATCGTTTGGTCTGCACATTTTACCAGCGATGCTACGACAGACATGGCACAGAGATGTATGGATATACTGCGACACTCAAAGCAGATGTATTTGCAACGATAAAGTCTACGAAATCACAAAGGTGAGTTTTGTTGCATCCAGGCTTTCCCTACACCCACATTTAATGCCAAACAAACACTTACCAATCGACAGAGTTAAGTTGCTCCTGCACATTTTACCGCGATGCTACGACAGACATGGCACAGAGATGTATGGATACCCTGCGACACTCAATCGTTGGTTAGAAGGCGCTCGCCGAATAGCTTCAATAGCTGTTCGCTCAATAGCTTCAGTTTCTTCTTCAATTCCATTTTCACTATCTGCCTCCGTACTCCAACCATCCGTTTCAATACATGCGTAATTTGTTGAGTCGCTTAAGCCGCTGAAATCCGAGTTTGAATCCGAGTTAATGTCGCTATGTCTTGCTGTGCTATCCGCCATGTTGGCATTACTAAGTGACGTCACAGGAAAATGGACGATGGATTCAAAATTAGCGAAAATCAGGCACTTTAAAGCCTTTTTTCGGGATATTCCATGATGGGTAAAATTTAGAAAAAAACTTCGAAAAATAAAATAAGCCACTGGGAACTGATTTTTATTGGTTTTAACCCTTCTGAAATTGTGATAATGTTCCCCTTTAAAAAGTACGCAAGCAGACCCAAATCCAAACTAAAATAAAATGAATAAGTATTTAGGAAGCTATCTTTTCTATTATTTTCTATGTCTGTGAAAAAAGGTCAATAATAAACCATTTACTTTCTTATTTCCAATAATGCAAACATACCTAATCAGGCTATTACTCCAAGGTCATGAATGTTGACGGCACCCCAGGGGTTTGTGTGTGCATGACACTATTTATACTGAATTGTCATACAGAGACAACATGCGTGTGTTCATGAAGCCAGTTGCTTATGAACCCCCCTCCCTTCCTTCCCTCCACTCTGACAGATGTATGCAGATCCTTGCAGCTGCGCTCTCACCTGTTGGCCCAGAGTTAATGAGACGTGAGTTGTCACCAGGCCCCACCGGCTGAAAGGAGGCCTTTCAGAACACAGCCACAATATTCTCAGTGGGTCAAAGGCAAATACATGAAATAAACGGCGCCTGACACGCTGACCTCTTTTTTTTTTTAAACGCCCTGTATTTGTATGAATTTACCTATGTCACCTCCAGCAAAACTAAGCCATTACTAATGTCAGAATTTTAAATTCCACAACTGCTTGTTGTGTAACTTGTGCAACGCTAGTAAAAGCTGATTTCACAGCAACCTGTTTTAATTGGGGTGTTTAATTACATTTCCATCCATCCATTTTCTACCGCTTGTCCCTTTTGGGGTCGCGGGGGGTCGTAGTAATTGTAATTACTACTGGTAGCGGGTTTGTCTCTGTGCGATATAGAAAATGACTATATCGGGATATTCGAGTATACGTTTGGTCTTAGTTGCTTTTAGCTGCGGGTATTACACTGCATGCGTTTCCCACTCTTTCTTGTCTCTCCTTCTCACAGAGACTTAAAACAAGCGCACCTTCTTACACATGTCAGGTAGCGACATAGTAACGTTAGCTGTGATGCTAACGGGTGGCAATACGAGAGAAAGAAGATGCAAATCTGGTAACAAATGAAGGAATAATTAATTCCCAAGAAAAACAGCACAGGGTCCATCATCTGGCAGTTGTTTGGCTTCAAGCGGGAAGATGTCGAACAATTATGCGGCAAAAGCGTTGCTACAAAAAGTAGCTAATGTGCAGCATCATTTGAAAAGTCACCCGCGAGAGAATGACGAGTGCTTGAAACTCTGAGTTCGGTGCCACACCAACAAAATGCCAAAGCAACTATTCCCGGATCAACACCGTATGAAAAAAATAGTCAACAACACAAGGAGATGACGTCCGCAGTAACCTACCACATAATGAAGGACATACATTAATTAAATTTCCTTTTGTGCAGCTCATTTTTATTTGACAGTTATTAAAATAACTTGTGACATCATGCACAAAAGTGCACCTTATATGTTTAAAACTATTGTAGTGGCTTTCTGTACAAAAAGTGCACTTTAATTTAATGTTGCTTTGATATGTCATCTTAGATTAGATAGTACTTTATTTATTCCGTCAGGAGAGTTCCTTCAGGAACTAGTGACATCATGCACAAAAGTGCATTAATAGCTTGTTTTAAAATGTCTGACAATCTTGCACTTTCTGTTTTGGAAATGGCATGAATGTTTGTGCCAATGTTTAATAACTGTTTATTAAATACAGTTTTGGTCAAATGACTTAGTTGTGATTTCCTTCTTTGCATGAAAGTTTAAAATGAGCATATATTAATGCAGTATATATCGTGTATCGTGACATGGCCTAAAAATATTGAGATATTAATAAAAGGCCATATCGCCCAACCCAAAATCTAAAGAGGAAGGTCTACTCTATGTACTTAATAACCCATTATATCCAAGAAGAGACTCAGTGTGACAATCTGTCACTTTATTTCTGTTAATTTTCGTGTTTTTGTATTTACTTCCTGTTCAGTGCTCTTACTTTGTTGTATTTCCTGTTTTATTCACGAGTACTGTTTTTCTCTTTTCGTTGATTGGCAGCGGTTCACACCTGCTGTCAATCAAGCTACTGACTATTTATGTTTCACTCGAGCACTCCTCAGTGCTCGAAGATAATATCATGTTGAGAACGTTACTTTGCACGACTGCTTTATGTTTATTTGTTTTTTTATGAGTTCTGAATTAAATTCCTCTTACCTTCACTCAACTCTCCTGGATTCTTGCATACTCGGGGACACACAACAGCAGACATGCAAGTTCCTAACACTCAGGACCATATAAGCAGTGTTATTATTATTTTTATTATAACTACAATATTATGCTACCCCGTAACCATGGAAACTGTTGCTTCTAAAGCTAAGGCACATAAACAGGCTAAGTTACAATATTTACAATATTTGTTTTGTAATTTCTAGTCATATAAACTCTAATGAAACTTTATTTTTTATTTTTTTTGAGGAACATATCAGAGTGCCAAATATAAAAGTTCAGTCAAATATTTCTAGCAGGTATATTTCCCAGATTTAAATCACATTTGTCAGATTTAGCTCATTTTCATCAAATTCTACTCCACTGTCAACTCTAAATATTATATATAAATGTTGAATCTAAACCCAAATGTTAAATCTAAACCTATATGTTAAATCTTTACCAACATTTAAAAATCTAAACTTAAATGTTAAATCTACACCTACATTTTAAATCTAAACCAAATTTTAAAATCCAAACCTAAATGTTAAATCGAAACGTATATGATAAATCTACACCTACCTTTTATTCTAAACCAAATTTTAAAATCCAAACCTAAATGTTAAATTGAAACGTAAATGTTAAATCTACTGCTAAATCTTAAATCTAGACCAACATTTAAAATCTAAACCCACATTTTAAATGGAAACCTAGATGTTGAAAGTAAATCTAAATGTGAGCACTAAATGTTATTTTTATATATGTATAAACTTTAATGTTAAATCTAAATGTGAGCACTAAATGTTAAATCTAAACTTTAATGGTAAGTCTAAACCAAAATCTTAAATATAAACTTAAATCTTGAATATAAACCTAAATCTTAAACATAAACCTAAATCTTAAATCTAAACCTAAATGTGAGCGCTAAATGTTAAATGTAAACCTACATCTTAAATCTTAACTTCAATCTTAAATATAAATCTAAATGTGAGAGCTGAATGTTGAATCTAAACTTAACTGTTACATCGAAACCTAGATGTTAAATCTACACCAATATTTGAATTCCAAACCAACATTTGAAATCTAAACCTGAATGTTAAATCGAAACCTATATGTTAAATCCATACCTAAATCTAAAATCCAAACCAACATTTAAAATCTAAACCTAAATGTTAAATCGAAACCTAGATGTTAAATCTAAATCTAAATGTGAGCACTAAATGTTATATGTATATATATCTAAACCCTAATGTTAAATCTGAACTTAAATGTTAAATCTAAACCATCATCTTAAATCTAAACCTAATTGTGATCGCTAATTTTTAAATGTAAATCTATATGTTAAATGTAAACCCAAATCTTAAATCTAAATCAAAATGTGAGCGCTGAATGATATATCTAAACTTAAATGTTAAATCGAAACCCAGATGTTAAATCTACACTTAAATTTTAAATTTAAACCAACATTTAAAATCCAAACCTAAATGCTAAATTTAAACCTAGATGTTGAATCTAAATCTAAATGTGAGCACTAAATGTTATATGTATATATATCTAAACCTCAATGTTAAGTCTAAATGTGAGTGCTAAATGTTAAATCTAAACTTTAATGTTGAATCTAAACCAAAATCTTAAATCTAAATCTATATCTTAATTCTAAACCTAAATGTGAGCGGTAAATGTTAAACGTAAACCTAAATGTTAAATGTAAACCCAAATCTTAAATCTAAACCTAAATGTTTAGTCTTCTCAAGATGGCGGCGCCCGGACGGGCTGCGACACTGCGGTGCTCTTGCTAAAGATGGAACATTTGGCGGAAATGCCGGACAGTTCTGCAGACTTCATGGCTGGCTCGCATCGTGGTCACTCCGTGATCACGTACGACCGCCAGACACTTCTGGATATGGACATACCGGGCCGTTTTGGACTGATAGACGCGGGCGTGCTAAACATGCTAACTAGCATGGGGATACATCGGCGGCTACATCCAGCGGCCTGTGAAGCAGCGGAGTCTAGTAGCAGCGGGGGCCGTCTACGGAGCAGACGCCAGCGGTGTGATCGGAAACGCGGATGTCGAGCGGGGCTAAAAACAAAGCAGAAGGCTAATCCCCACAGAACACCACTTTCCTCCACCCTGAAGACGGATTTAGATGGAAAATGCGAGACTACTGGTCTGGGTAAGGAGTCAGTTAAATTAGAACAAGTTTTTTCTGCTTTGAGTGTTTCAGAGTTGGACATGTGTTTTACTGAGGTGGCTAACTATGATGTGTGCAGTTTATCAAAGCAACAATCAAACAATCGGAAAATCCCCGTTACTGAGGAGGCTAACCATGATGTGTGCAGTTTATCAAAGCAACAATCAAACAATCGGAACATTCCCGTCGTATCAATTCCTAGATATGGTCGTAATTATACTGAATGCACTGGGCATAATAAACACAACATTATTAATATTGCTACTACGGATAATTTGATCAAAAATTCCCTAAAACAGCCCACTACCTATAATGTAGGTTTTTTAAACATAAGATCATTGTCTCCCAAAACGTTGTTAGTTAATGATATTATCAGAGACAACAATCTTAACGTCATCGGTCTCAGCGAAACCTGGCTTAAACCAAACGACTTTTTTGCGATAAATGAGGCATGTCCTCCTAACTTTACACATGCGCATATTGCCCGTCCGCTCAAAAGGGGTGGGGGGGTTGCACTAATATACAACGAAAACTTTAACCTTAGTCCTAACATAAATAATAAATATAAATCGTTTGAGGTGCTTACTATGAGGTCTGTCACACCGCTGCCTCTACACCTGGCTGTTATCTACCGCCCCCCAGGGCCCTGTTCGGACTTTATCAATGAATTCTCAGAGTTCGTTGCTGATCTAGTGACACACGCCGATAATATAATCATAATGGGGGACTTTAATATCCATATGAATACCCCATCGGACCCATCGTGCGTAGCGCTCCAGAGTATAATTGATAGCTGTGGTCTCACACAAATAATAAATGAACCCACGCATCGCAACGGTAATACGATAGACCTAGTGCTTGTCAGGGGTATCACCGCTTCCAAAGTTACGATACTCCCGTATACTAAAGTATTGTCCGATCATTACCTTATAAAATTCGAGGTTCAGACGCATGTTCGTCAAACTAATAATAATAACAACTGCTATAGCAGCCGCAACATTAATACGGCCACAACGACAACTCTTGCTGACCTACTGCCCTCGGTAATGGCACCATTCCCAAAGTATGTGGGCTCTATTGATAACCTCACTAACAACTTTAACGACGCCCTGCGCGAAACCATTGATAACATAGCACCACTAAAGTTAAAAAAGGCTCCAAAAAAGCGCACCCCGTGGTTTACAGAAGAAACTAGAGCTCAGAAATTATTATGCAGAAAGCTGGAACGCAAATGGCGCACGACTAAACTTGAGGTGCACCATCAAGCATTTAGTGATGGTTTAATAACTTATAAACGCATGCTTACCTTAGCTAAAGCTAATTATTACTCAAATCTCATCCACCGTAATAAAAACGATCCTAAATTTTTGTTTAGTACGGTAGCATCGCTAACCCAACAAGGGACTCCTTCCAGTAGCTCCACCCACTCAGCTGATGACTTTATGCAATTCTTTAGTAAGAAAATTGAAGTCATTAGAAAGGAGATTAAAGACAATGCGTCCCAGCTACAACGGGGTTCTATTAACACTGATACGATTGTATATACGGCGGATACTGCCCTCCAAAATAGTTTCTCTCGTTTTGAGGAAATAACATTAGAGGAATTGTTACAACGTGTAAATGGAATAAAACAAACAACATGTTTACTTGACCCTCTTCCTGGGAAACTGATCAAGGAGCTCTTTGTATTATTAGGTCCATCAGTGCTAAATATTATAAACTTATCACTTTCCTCGGGCACTGTTCCCCTAGCATTCAAAAAAGCGGTTATTCATCCTCTTCTTAAAAGACCTAACCTCGATCCTGACCTCATGGTAAACTACCGACCGGTGTCTCACCTTCCCTTTATTTCAAAAATCCTCGAAAAAATTGTTGCGGAGCAGTTAAATGAACACTTAGCGTCTAACAATCTATGTGAAACCTTTCAATCCGGTTTCAGGGCAAATCACTCGACGGAGACAGCCCTCGCAAAAATGACTAATGATCTATTGCTAACGATGGATTCTGATGCGTCATCTATGTTGCTGCTCCTCGATCTTAGCGCTGCTTTCGATACCGTCGATCATAATATTTTATTAGAACGTATCAAAACACGAATTGGTATGTCAGACTTAGCCCTGTCTTGGTTTAACTCTTATCTTACTGATAGGATGCAGTGTGTCTCCCATAACAATGTGACCTCGGACTACGTTAAGGTAACGTGTGGAGTTCCCCAGGGTTCGGTCCTTGGCCCTGCACTCTTCAGCATCTACATGCTGCCGCTAGGTGACATCATACGCAAATACGGTGTTAGCTTTCACTGTTATGCTGATGACACCCAACTCTACATGCCCCTAAAGCTGACCAACACGCCGGATTGTAGTCACCTGGAGGCGTGTCTTAATGAAATTAAACAATGGATGTCCGCTAACTTTTTGCAACTCAACGCCAAAAAAACGGAAATGCTGATTATCGGTCCTGCTAGACACGGAACTCTATTTAATAATACAACTCTAACATTTGACAACCAAACAATTAAACAAGGCGACACGGTAAAGAATCTGGGTATTATCTTCGACCCAACTCTCTCCTTTGAGGCACACATTAAAAGCGTTACTAAAACGGCCTTCTTTCATCTCCGTAATATCGCAAAAATTCGCTCCATTCTGTCCACTAAAGACGCTGAGATCATTATCCATGCGTTTGTTACGTCTCGCCTCGACTACTGTAACGTATTATTTTCGGGTCTCCCCATATCTAGCATTAAAAGATTACAGTTGGTACAAAATGCGGCTGCTAGACTTTTGACAAGAACAAGAAAGTTTGATCACATTACGCCTGTACTGGCTCACCTGCACTGGCTTCCTGTGCACTTAAGATGTGACTTTAAGGTTTTACTACTTACCTATAAAATACTACACGGTCTAGCTCCATCCTATCTTGCCGATTGTATTGTACCATATGTCCCGGCAAGAAATCTGCGTTCAAAGGACTCCGGCTTGTTGGTGATTCCCAAGGCCCAAAAAAAGTCTGCGGGCTATAGAGCGTTTTCCGTTCGGGCTCCAGTACTCTGGAATGCCCTCCCGGTAACAGTTCGAGATACCACCTCAGTAGAAGCATTTAAGTCTCACCTTAAAACTCATTTGTATACTGTAGCCTTTAAATAGACTCCCTTTTTGGACCAGTTGATCTGCTGTTTCTTTTCTTTTTCTTCTATGTCCCACTCTCCCCTGTGGAGGGGGTCCGGTCCGATCCGGTGGCCATGTACTGCTTGCCTGCTGATCCGCCTCCGCTTGGGATGGTTTCCTGGTGGCTCCGCTGTGAACGGGACTCTCGCTGCTGAGTTGGACCCGCTTTGGACTGGACTCTTGCGACTGTGTTGGATCCATTGTGGATTGAACTTTCACAGTATCATGTTAGACCCGCTCGACATCCATTGCTTTCCTCCTCTCTAAGGTTCTCATAGTCATTATTGTCACAGACGTCCCACTGGATCATTATTGTCACCGATGTCCCACTGGGTGTGAGTTTTCCTTGCCCTTATGTGGGCCTACCGAGGATGTCGTGGTGGTTTGTGCAGCCCTTTGAGACACTAGTGATTTAGGGCTATATAAGTAAACATTGATTGATTGATTGATTCTTAACCTAAATGTGAGCGCTAAATGTTAAATGTAAAGCCCAAAACTTTAAATCTCAACCTAAATCTTCAATCTAAATGTGAGGACTGAATGTTAAATTTAAATTTAAATGTTGAATCGAATCCTAAATCTTATATCTAAACTTAAATGTTATATTTAAACCCATGTCTTGAATCTAAACCTAAATATTACATCTATATCTTGAATCTAAATCTAAATGTGATTGTTGAATGTTAAATCTAAACTTAAATGTTAAATTGAATCCCAAATCTTAAATCTAAAATTAAATGTTATATGTAAACCCATGTCTTAAATCTAAACCTAAATATTACATCTAAATCTTAAATCCAAATTTAAATCTAAATGTGAGCGCTAAATCTCTCGCCAAGTGTAAAGATCAGTTATATGATGTCGATATTCCACCAATATATTCCACTGACTTAAACAAGTTGAAAAACTTATCCGGGTGTTACCATTTAGTAACCATTTAATTGTACGGAATATGTACTGTACTGTAATATCTACTAATAAAAGTTTTAATCAATCAATCAATGTTTTATTGGTGGCAATTTGAATGCACAGAGATACCGTGACGAGATCACGAGGCCTGTGCCATTCACCCGAGACCATCCCCTCATGTTGCAGCATGACAATGCACGGGCCCATGTTGCACGGATCTGTACACAATTTCTGGAAGCTGAAAACATCCGAGTTCTTGCTTGGCCAGCATACTCAGCGGACATGTCACCCATTGAGCACGTTTGGGATGCTGTGGATCGGCGTGTTCCAGTTCCTGCCAACATCCAGCAACTTGGCACAGCCATTTAAGAGTAGTCGACCAAAATTCCACAGGCTACAATCAATAACCTGATCAACTAAGCGAAGGAGATGTGTGACACTGCATGAGGCAAATGGTGCTCACACCAGATACTGACAGCTTATCTGATCCCCCCAGACCCTTAACAAAGCAAAACTGCACATTTCAGTGCTGACTTTTATTGTGAGCAGCCTAAAGCACACCTGTGCAACAATCATGCTGTTTAATCAGCATCTCGAAATGCCAGGCCTGTGAGGTGGGATCTTGGCAAAGAAGAAGTGGTCGCTAACTCAGATTTAGACAGTATTGTGAACAATATCTGAAAGGAATCGGTCTTTTGTGTACTGTATTTTCTGGACCATAGGGCACACCAGATTATAAGGCACATTGCTAGTCACTAGTCAGGTTTTTACAAAAGGAGCATAGAAGGGAGTCATATTATTATAATTTTTTTCTAAATGGAAAACACTTCCTTGTGGTCTACATAACATGTAATGGTTCTTTGGTCAAAACATTGCATAGATTATGCTTTACAGATCATCTTCAAGCTGCTTTTTGACAGTCGCATCAGGATGCGCCGTTTTGTGGGCGGGTCTTATTGACGTGGCTCACCTTCGACAGCGTCTTTTCGCCCTCATCTTTGCCGTAGCGGTGTAGCATGCAAGGACGGGTGTGGAAGAAGTGTCAAAAGATGGAGCTAACTGTTTCAATGGCATTCAGACTCTACTCAAATCAATAACAACCAAACAATCATGTGGTGATATCCTTTACAAACTTGTCAGAAATATTGTATGTAAATTATCCAAAAACTTTCCGTTCTCTGAGTTACCAATGAACAGACAAGATGTTGTCTTTGTTGCACCAAGCAAAGGCTTGGAAAATTCCATTGTGTACGATGGGAGGAGACTCGAAGGGGGTTATCTATTGCAGTGGTCCCCAACCTTTTTGTATCCGCGGACCGGTCAACGCTAAATAATTTGTCCCGCGGCCCGGGGAGTGTGGGGGGGGGGGGGGGGGGGGGCTTTTTTTTATTTTTTATTTGTCATGAAAAACGGACGTTTTTGTCATGAAAAAGGGAGGTTTTTGTGGTTGGTGCACTAATTGTAAGTGGGTATTGTGTTTTTTATGTAGATTTAATAAAAAATAAATAAATAAATAAAATAAATAAATAAATACAAAAATACAAATTAATAAAAAAGTCTTCTGCAGCCCGGTTCCAATCGGGCCATGGTGGTTGGGGAACACTGATCAATTGTCATCGAAGACCTGCTCAAGCTGAATCCAGGACCGGCCCAAGCCCGAGGCATCTTTTTCTTTTGTCTTCAATGTGACCAAAAACAAGAGCTATTTAGATACCCTCCATTCCTTTGGAAGCATGTGTTGTTGTGTAAACATTGAATATCTAAAAGAAAGTTGGAGACGTAAACCTTTTTTTCATTAGAGCGTGCTGGAAACTTTACTAGAGTAAAGACCAGACGTTTCTCCTCAATGGAGCCAAATTGAATTCTCTCGCTGTGTATTTCCTTGCTTCTTGTCTTTTTTATTCGTGTCATCAATGTTTGAACCTGACACACTGATGTCACTTTTTGATGCAGTACCGCCTGAGGGATCGAAAGTCCGTAATATCAGTGCTTATGTGCAGTGATTTCTCCAGATTCTCTGTACCTTTTGATGATATTACAGACCGTAGATGGTGAAATCCCAGTCGTTGCTTGTTTAGCCTGTTCACCTGTGGGATGTTCCAAATAAGTTTTGGATGAGCATTCCTCAGCTTTCTCAGTCTTTTTTTGAAACATGTTTCAGGCATCAAATTCCAAATGAGCTAATATTTGCAAAAAAACGGTTCAAACGTTAAGTATCTTGTCTTTGCAGTCTATTTAATTGAATATCAGTTGAAAAGGATTTGCAAATGATTGTATTCTGTTTTTATTTACGATTTACACAACGTGCCAACTTTACTGGTGTTGGTGTTTGTAGTTGCTGTCATTAACTTGAGTAGTGTGAGTTGCAATTTGTGAAGCTGCACAGTGTTTGTGCATCTAAACTCTGCTGCACTGCAATAAAGACTCTCAGCTCTGCATGCTGCAGCCCAGCTGTCAAGGTTCTCCGTAACAAAGCGGCTAAAGACAACCTTTGTTCTTGGAGTTCACCGCCTTTTCCTTTCTTCTGGCCCTCAGGCACAGCATGGCTGAGAGGCGCAGGCACACGATGAAAGGAGGCAAATGCGCCGCAGGTATATATATATATATATATATATATATATATATATATATATGTTTTTTCCGTTTTTTTTTTTTGGGAGGAAAATAAAGGGCAGGAAAGGAAACACATAAAGTGGAGGAAGATGAAACGAGAGACATGAGGACAGCGTCTGATGTGGTTGAAACGGCACAGCACCCGGTGAACTTGACAAGGCTGGAAACATGTTCTGTGCAGGAACAGACTGTTGATATAATGCACATCTGCTGGAAAAAAAAAACGTTTTTCTGCAGGAAAAAAGACATCATTGATGCATGAAGTTGTGTAAAGGTTGACCAAGGCAGGAGTTTGGACTAATCATAAAAGGCGGGTATCAAATCAACTTTATGCTGATTACTACAAATTATAAACATCCTGTTAACTTTACTATTTCACAGTTTTTATCCTTTTTTACACAGACACAGTTACTTTAAGGTAACATTTTTGAAACACAATACCATTGTGTTGGCAGTTTTCAGTGGTGTAGATCAGTGGTTCTCAACTATTTTTCAGTGATGTACCCCCTGTGGACATATTTTTAATTCAAGTACCCCCTAATCAGAGCAAAACATTTTTGGTTGAAAAAAAAAGAGATAAAGAAGTAAAATACAGCACTATGTCATCAGTTTCTGATTTAAAATTGTATAACAGTGCAAAATATTGCTCATTTGTAGTGGTCTTTCTTGAACTATTTGGAAAAAAAGATACAAAGATAACTAAAAACTTGTTGAAAAATAAACAAGTAATTCAATTATAAATAAAGTTTTATAAACATAGAAGTAATCATCAACTTAAAGTGCCCTCTTTAGGGACTGTGATAGACATCAATCTGGATTCATGAACTTAATTCTAAACATTTCTTCACACAAAAAAAAAATCTTTAACATCAATATTTATGGAACATGTCCACAAAAAAATCTAGCTGTCAACACTAAATATTGCATTATTGCATTTATTTTCACGGTTTATGAACTTACATTCATATTTTGTTGAAGTATTATTCAATAAATATATTTATAAAGGATTTTTGAATTGTTGCTATTTTTAGAATATTTAAAAAAAATCTCACGTACCCCTTGGAATACCTTCAAGTACCCCCAGGGGTACGCGTACCCCCATTTGAGAACCACTAGTGTAGATGTATGAGGTATGAAGTATACATCAGTATGCTTCATACTGAGCTGGATGAAGCAGTATGAAGGTAAATGGTAAATGTGTTATACTAGTATAGCGCTTTTCTACCTTTTTTAAGGAACTTAAAGCGCTTTGACACAATTTCCACATTCACCCATTCACACACACATTCACACACTGATGGCAGGAGCTGCCATGCAAGGCCCTAACCATGACCCATCAGGAGCAAGGGTGAAGTGTCTTGCCCAAGGACACAACGGACGTGATTAGGATGGTAGAAGGTGGGGATTGAATTAGGAACCCTCAGGTTGCTGGCGCAGCCACGCTCCCAACTGTGCCACGCCGTCCCGAAGGGTACTGCTTCATGCTGAGAGATGTTTGTAGTAGTTTAGAAAATAATACCAACTATTAGATACTTCCCTCAATAGGATGATGCACCGTTCTACTTTGTGCACACAGTAAACACGAATAAGTAAGCAAAACTCAAAACAAGTGAGGCAATCAGTTGCCACATATTTTTTGCCTTCATAAACTCAACTATTTGAGGATATCAGATCGTAAATATTTGGAGTTTATGTTAAATGTACTTTTAAATTATAATTTAATTAAACTTACCTATTAAGCCAACTCAAAAATGTTCCTCCTTGTGTCTGCTGCCTGAAGAGGAAGTGCACGAGATTGCTACACAATAAAAGCACTTCCTTTCTGTGGGTGTGTGCGTGTGTGTGTGTGTGCATGTGCATGTAAAAATTTATACACCGGTATATATACAATTCAATTTACCGTTCGATCTACGTTCCCATCCTCAACTATGGTCATGAGCTTTGGGTCATGACCGAAAGGATAAGATCATGGGTACAAGCGGCCGAAATGAGTTTCCTCCGCCATGTGGCGGGGCTCTCCCTTAGAGATAGGGTGAGAAGCTCTGCCATCCGGGAGGGACTCAAAGTAAAACCGCTACTCCTTCACATCGAGAGGAGCCAGATGAGGTGGTTCGGGCATCTGGTCAGGATGCCACCCGAACGCCTCCCTAGGGAGGTGTTTAGGGCACGTCCAACCGGTAGGAGGCCACGGGGAAGACCCAGGACACGTTGGGAAGACTATGTCTCCCGGCTGGCCTGGGAACGCCTCGGGATCCCCCGGGAAGGGCTAGACGAAGTGGCTGGGAGAGGGAAGTCTGGGTTTCCCTGCTTAGGCTGTTGCCCCCGCGACCCGACCTCGAATAAGCGGAAGATGATGGATGGATGGATGGTATATATACAAACAACACAAATCTATAATGGGATTGATTCGTTCTTAATTTATTCCTGATTCCATTTAATGATTTGTTCTTTCAAAATAAGACAACATTATGTTTAATCCGCTGAGTTTTTAGTAACTGTGAGTTAATTATTTTAAGTAGCAGTTACACAATCTGCAGATATAATAAGTAACAAGTTTAATAAACTTAAAAAGAAGGAAAATGTTACTCACACTCATCATTTTTAAGTAAGTACAACTTTTATAACAACTTTTTAAGTTTACACTACTTATTTTACTTAATTATTTTGAGCATTCAGATATACAGTGCAGGCAGAATGTTTCTATGGTGTGTATAATGTAGTATACAGCTTCCTGTAAAAGGAGGGTCAATTGGGCCGAAATAAAAAAAATAAATTAATACATAAATAAATATATATAACTTCTTACATGTGACATACATTTTTGTAATTGGAATTAAATACATTTATGTAATAAATGTGTCATAAAGTTATTTAATTAACAGCTATTTTAATTAATTTTTTAATCATTGAGTTCATCATTTCAAGATTTAATTCATCATTAATTTACTAATTTCATGATGTAATGATTTATTTAAATTACTTAATTGATTGACACATCCAAGTGATAATTAAAAAAAAACTAATGTATTTCATTTTGTCTTATTTGTCGTAACACCTAATTGGATACTGAACACTTCCACTCGCAGATATCTGACTTATTTGGTGACAGCCCCACCCACTGACTTTGGCTGGTGAGTTTGACAGGTGAAATTACGAGAGCCTAATGGGACAACATTTGATAAAAATAAAATAAATGTACATTGTAGAGGTTGCCCTCTAGAGGGTTCTTCGGACCACCACACACGGCCAGGAGAGGCCGGAATTCAGGGTATAACACTGTTTTATTTTCATCAATCGTGCAATCCTTTTGCTTTCCAGCAAAAAAATATTTTTCGGAGTTCGTGTCTCTCGCTCTCTCTTTGATTCCCTCTCCAACTCCAACAACGTGTCTCAAATCCGGCTGCTGCTAATAAAGGCGACAGGTGATTAGATAACAAGGCCCACCTGGGCCATCCACTCACCTGTTGCTGTCTTTGAGGCCAGTCCTGGCACACCGTGTTTCGCGGCAGGCCCGCAGGCCACGCGCCCTCCACATTCATGTAATTAGTTGAATGTGTACTAATTAATTATATAATTTATTAAATAATTGAATCATGAAATATTGAAATCAATAATAATAAATCAATGGAATAATACAATCAAGAAATATTGAAGTAATTAATACGATTACATTTTTAAAACAAGTTTTACATTAAATAAATTAATGCCTTTTTTAATTACACATAAGTAATTATTTAAAGATGTATACTGTATATTTATTTGATTATGTCCCATTTGGCCCAATATGTGTGTGTGTGTGCGTGTGTGTGCGTGTTTGTGTGTGTGTGTGTGTGTGTGTGTATATAAGGGCTGTCAAGTGATGCATTTGTTTAATCGGATTAATCATACTCATTAAACTGTGATTATTTATATTAGACAGCATGCATTGCACACAGGCAGGCACTATTGTATTAACAGCTGGCAACACCTCACATTTAACTTGTCCAAATTGTGTCTTATGACGTCCGCTGAGTTCCAAGAGTGCACGGTGACAGTGATAGCAAGGTCGTGTTCATATTAAAATTTACCTATGGGATGTAAAATTTGAGTCATAGGAACAAATAAATCACTTGTGAACACACTACTTCTGGTGTGTGGGTCAAAATGTAATTTCACAATAAAAGTATGCACTTGTGTAATGATGGTAATAGTCATGGGAGTTGGCTGTAAAAAGCAAATGTGAATAATGTCTACATGTTTCACAATTTGTACATTAGATGCTGTTTCTGTTATGGTTGTCACGATACCAGAATTTCAGTTGTCGACACCTATGAATTTTCACCATTTGTCACACGGTGCTCGCATCGTGGATGCGCGTTTTGTCACCCCAAGATGCAAGAGGACCAGACAGGCAGGGATAGCAGGTAAGAGCTTGGTTTAATGCAAAAATGAAAACACTGGGACAAAAACTGACAAAAGGAAAGGCGTGCTGAACGCACAGGAAGCTAAGCTAAAACTTAGCATGCAGTCCAAGAGTCCAAAAGTAACGTGCCAAGTGCACGAGAAGCTAAGGAGCAACTTAGCATAGAGACAAAATTAAGGAAATACCAACGTGAGTGTTGCATAGAGCAAACAACGGATCAAGCCAGAACTGAGGTCAAAGGTAGGCTTAAATACTAAAGCAATAATCAAAACACTGGTGCGCGTAAAAAACAAGAGCAAGTGGAACAAATGAGATACCATGGCAACAATATAAAACAAGGAAGAGCCAGACCAGGGATCGAAAGAGTCCAAAAACAAACAGGAAACACAAAAGGACTCAAAAACCATAATAATATATGATCCGGGCGGCGGATCATAACACCAGTATTGATACTTTTTAGATAATTTAAATTGCAGTACCAATAGCCAATATATTACGATACTTAAAAACAGAAAAGCTCTGCTATATAGTATCCCATATTATATCCAAGCAAATATTGTGCAAATATATTCCCCCAAGTGTCCAAATAACTATTAATTAAGTCTTTGTTACTTACAATATGTTCCCGCAGTGTCCAAATAACTCTAAATTAAGTCTTTGTTACTTACAATATGTTCCCATAGTGTCCAAATATCTCTTAATTAGGTCTTTGTTACTTACAATATGTTCCCATAGTGTCCAAATATCTCTTAATTAGGTCTTTGTTACTTACAATATGTCCCCCTAGTATCCAAATAACTCTTAATTAAGTTTTTTTTTTACTTACTATATGTTACACTAATGTCCAAATAACTCTTAATTAAGTCTTTGTTACTTACAATATGTTCCCCTAGTGTCCAAATAACTTTTAATTAAGTCTTTGTTACTTACAATATGTTCCCCTAGTGTCCAAATATCTCTTAATTAGGTCTTTGTTACTTACAATATGTCCCCATAGTATCCAAATACCTCTTAATTAAGTTTTTTTTTTACTTACTATATGTTACACTAATGTCCAAATAACTCTTAATTAAGTCTTTGTTACTTAAAATATGTTCCCCTAGTGTCCAAATAACTTTTAATTAAGTCTTTGTTACTTACAATATGTTCCCCTAGTGTCCAAATAACTCTTAATTAAGTCTTTGTTACTTACAATATGTTCCCCAGTGTCCAAAAAACTCGTAATTAGGTCTTTGTTACTTTTAATATGTTCCCTTAGTGTCCAAATAACTCCAAATTAAGTCTTTGTTACTTACAATATGTTCCCCTAGTGTCCAAATAACTCCTAATTAAGTCTTTATTACTTACAATATTTCCCCCTGGTGTCCAAATAACTCTTAAGTTGTGTCTTTTAACTTACAATATGTTACACTAGTGTCCAAATAACTGTTAATTAAGTCTTTGCTACGTACAATATGTTCCCCTGTGTCCAAATAACTCTTAATTAAGTCCGTGTTACTTACAATATGCTCCCCTAGTGTCCAAATAACTCATTAAGTATTTTGTTTTTTTTTACTTACAATATGTTACACTAGTGTCCAAATAACACTTAATTAAGTCTTTGTTAATTACAATATGTTCCCCTGGTGTCCAAATAACTCTTTATTAAGTTTTTTTTTTTTTTTTTTTTTTTTTTTTACGTACAATATGTTACTCTAGTGTTATTTAGAAAATGTTTGGCTACCTAGTAATTATAATCTGCAAATAACATGCCGTTGTTGAGTGTCGGTGCTGTCTAGAGCTCGGCAGAGTAACCATGTAAAACTCGTATCAGTCGGTGGCAGCCGGTAGCTACTTGCTTTGCGGATGTCGGGAGCATAGTTTATCGTGATCACAATATGCGGGAGGCAGTGTGCAGGTAAAAAGGTATCTAACGCTTACACCAAAAATAAACAAAAGGCGAGTGGCACTAAGAAAAGTCGTTGAAGCTTAGGGAAAGCCATGCAAAACGAAACTAAAACTGAACTGGGTACAAAATAAACAAACACGGAATGCTGGACGACAGCAAAGACTTACTGTGGAGCAAAGACGGCATCCACAAAGTACATCCGTGCATGACATGACAATCAACAATGTCCCAACAAAGAAGGATAGCAACAACTTAAATAGTTTCGATTGCTAAAACAAAGCAGATGCATGGCATAGCATTTAAGGAAGACCAAATAAAGGAAAATACCAAAAAAAGAGAAAAAGACAACAAAATAGGAGCTAAAACTATTCGCACGGGAAAACAGCAACAAAAATTCCAAATAAGTCACAACGTGATGTGACAGATCGTGAAAGTACATCTACTTGGAGACAAGAGCTATAGTGACGCATGCTTGGTTATGGTTTGAATTCATATCCAACAATTGCGTCAAAGACTTTTTATTGTCTACTGAGGTTCATTTTTTAATGATTTCTGCTGGTGGTGTGCCTCTGCATTTTTTCAATGATAACAATGCGCCTTGGCATTGTATGTATGTATCTTTATGTATCCTTGCTCATTAGCTCTTACGTTGGTCATTGGGCACACGGTGAAAGGTGTAAAATAAAGACCATCAGTTAAATAATAAATAATAAATGGGTTGTACTTGTATAGCGCTTTTCTACCTTCAAGGTACTCAAAGCGCTTTGACACTACTTCCACATTTACCCATTCACACACACATTCACACACTGATGGAGGGAGCTGCCATGCAAGGGGTCAACCAGCACCCATCAGGAGCAAGGGTGAAGTGTCTTGCTCAGGACACAACGTACGTGACGAGGTTGGTACTAGGTGGGATTTGAACCAGGGACCCTCGGGTTGCGCACGGGCACTCTCCCACTGCGCCACTCCGTCCCATTAGTATTACTTAAATATTTTGTCGAACAAGAAAACATGACGCAGTAGGAAACTAGGGCTGCTGCTATAGGTTAGTAATAAAGTCGTCTATTGATTAGTTTGTTTAACTAATCGAGTAATCGGATAAAACCCACTTATAGCCTCGATGCGTGTATCAGGAAAAATAGTTGGAATAATCAACAATTGTTCTGCTTGTCATAATTAGAGATGTAACGATATGAACATTTCCTATTATGTTATCGTTACTATCATGGTATTGTTGAATGTGCTCAAAAAGTACTTATACGTTGACATTTTTAGACAGTTATGTTTTTATTACTACAATAAAATACACACTTTCAGAAAACCATGTTTGCATGTTTTGTGTTTAGTTCCAGACCTTAATTTCAACTGAGCCACTACATCTATGTTATAGTTCAATCAATCCATGTTTATTTATATAGCCCTAAATCACAAGTGTCTCAAAGGGCTGCACAAGCCACAATGACATATGCGGTACAGAACCCACGTAAGGAAAAACTCACCCCAGTGGGACGTCGGTGACAATGAAGCATATGTGGGCAACTCCAGCCCTCTAGGGGAGACAGAAAGCAATGGATGTCGTTCGGGTCTAACATGATATTGTGAAAATCCAGTCCATAGTGGATCCAGCAGGAGACCATCCCAAGCGGAGACGGATCAGCAGTGTAGAGATGTCCCCAACCGATGCACAGGCGAGCGGTGCATCCCGGGTCACGACTCTGGACAGCCAGCACTTCATCCACCGGACCTGTCCTCCACAAGGGAGAGGGGGGCAGAGGAGAAAAGAAAAGAAACAGCCGATCAACTGGTCCAGGAAGGGGGTCTATTTAAAGGCTAGAGTATACAAATGAGTTTTAAGATGAGACTTAAATGCTTCTACTGAGGTAGAATCTCGAACTGTTACCGGGAGGGCATTCCAGAGTACTGGAGCCCGAATAGAAAACAATCCATAGCCCGCAGACTTTGTTTGGGCTCTGGGAATCACTAATAAGACCGTGTAGTATTTTATACATAAGAAATAAAACCTCAAAGTCACATCTTAAGTGCACAGGAAGCCAGTGCAGGTGAGCCAGTATAGGCGTAGGATGATCAAACTTTCTTGTTCTTGTCAAAAGTCTAGCAGCCGCATTTGGTACCAACTGTAATCGTTTAATGCTAGACATAGGGAGACCCGAAAATAATACGTTGCAGTAATCGAGACAGTAATAGTTCCTTGTTCCAACTCTCTGAAATGTGAGGGCTGTTCTCACTGTACATTAGAAATAGAAATTTGAATGATTCGCTTTTAGATTTAATAAGTAACAATGCCACCGACTATGCTCCTTCTGTACTTTAATCCTGGCTTTTTGCACGTGTGTGCGTGTGTGCGTGTGTGTGTGTGCGTGTGTGTGCACTATAATCTGATAGACTACCCATATGCTGGCACCTTTGAAAGCATTAATCAAGGATTTGGTGGGGACGGGTGCAATAAGTGTATAAATGCAGGATTGAAAAGGATTATACAAGCTGGTTTGTTAGAACATATTCATTTAGTCCCTCTTCCTGTTTGTGTAAAGGTCAGAGGGATCAAGCCCTGGGCAGGAAACACAAATGTTTAGGAGTGGAGCGAGAGCACGACACACAGACAGAGCGGAAGCACAGTCTGGAACGTTTGAAAAGAGAGAAAAAAAAGGGGAAATTCTTTCCAAAACAATAACTCAGGCGGGGGTTTTAACTTCATCTGAAAGCCCCCAAATCTTTAAATAGTAATAACTTTGGGGCGGTATAGTGGTAGAGGGTTCCAGGTTTGATCCCCGCTTCTGCCATCCTAGTCACTGCCGTTGTGTCCTTGGGCAAGACACTTTACCCAGCTGCTCCCGGTGCCACCCACACTGGTTTAAATGTAACTTAGATATTGGGTTTCACTCTGTAAAAGTGCTTTGCGTCACTAGAGAAAAGCGCTATACAAATATAATTCACTTCACTTCACAACACTTTAGTATGAGAAACATATTCACCATTAATTAATGATAATAATAATAATAATAGTACATTTTATTTGGTACTCAAAGACGCTATACAGGCATTCTTATACAAAAACGCTTACCCTAACCGTCAGGGATGGGCAAACTATGGCCCGTGGGCCACATCCGGCCCGTTGGTCCCTTTACTCTGGCCCGCCATATAGAGATAGGGTGAGAAGCTCTGCCATCCGGGAGGGACTCAAAGTAAAACCGCTACTCCTTCACATCGAGAGGAGCCAGATGAGGTGGTTCGGGCATCTGGTCAGGATGCCACCCGAACGCCTCCCTAGGGAGGTGTTTAGGGCACGTCCAACCGGTAGGAGGCCACGGGGAAGACCCAGGACACGTTGGGAAGACTATGTCTCCCGGCTGGCCTGGGAACGCCTCGGGATCCCCCGGGAAGGGCTAGACGAAGTGGCTGGGAGAGGGAAGTCTGGGTTTCCCTGCTTAGGCTGTTGCCCCCGCGACCCGACCTCGAATAAGCGGAAGATGATGGATGGATGGATGGTATATATACAAACAACACAAATCTATAATGGGATTGATTCGTTCTTAATTTATTCCTGATTCCATTTAATGATTTGTTCTTTCAAAATAAGACAACATTATGTTTAATCCGCTGAGTTTTTAGTAACTGTGAGTTAATTATTTTAAGTAGCAGTTACACAATCTGCAGATATAATAAGTAACAAGTTTAATAAACTTAAAAAGAAGGAAAATGTTACTCACACTCATCATTTTTAAGTAAGTACAACTTTTATAACAACTTTTTAAGTTTACACTACTTATTTTACTTAATTATTTTGAGCATTCAGATATACAGTGCAGGCAGAATGTTTCTATGGTGTGTATAATGTAGTATACAGCTTCCTGTAAAAGGAGGGTCAATTGGGCCGAAATAAAAAAAATAAATTAATACATAAATAAATATATATAACTTCTTACATGTGACATACATTTTTGTAATTGGAATTAAATACATTTATGTAATAAATGTGTCATAAAGTTATTTAATTAACAGCTATTTTAATTAATTTTTTAATCATTGAGTTCATCATTTCAAGATTTAATTCATCATTAATTTACTAATTTCATGATGTAATGATTTATTTAAATTACTTAATTGATTGACACATCCAAGTGATAATTAAAAAAAAACTAATGTATTTCATTTTGTCTTATTTGTCGTAACACCTAATTGGATACTGAACACTTCCACTCGCAGATATCTGACTTATTTGGTGACAGCCCCACCCACTGACTTTGGCTGGTGAGTTTGACAGGTGAAATTACGAGAGCCTAATGGGACAACATTTGATAAAAATAAAATAAATGTACATTGTAGAGGTTGCCCTCTAGAGGGTTCTTCGGACCACCACACACGGCCAGGAGAGGCCGGAATTCAGGGTATAACACTGTTTTATTTTCATCAATCGTGCAATCCTTTTGCTTTCCAGCAAAAAAATATTTTTCGGAGTTCGTGTCTCTCGCTCTCTCTTTGATTCCCTCTCCAACTCCAACAACGTGTCTCAAATCCGGCTGCTGCTAATAAAGGCGACAGGTGATTAGATAACAAGGCCCACCTGGGCCATCCACTCACCTGTTGCTGTCTTTGAGGCCAGTCCTGGCACACCGTGTTTCGCGGCAGGCCCGCAGGCCACGCGCCCTCCACATTCATGTAATTAGTTGAATGTGTACTAATTAATTATATAATTTATTAAATAATTGAATCATGAAATATTGAAATCAATAATAATAAATCAATGGAATAATACAATCAAGAAATATTGAAGTAATTAATACGATTACATTTTTAAAACAAGTTTTACATTAAATAAATTAATGCCTTTTTTAATTACACATAAGTAATTATTTAAAGATGTATACTGTATATTTATTTGATTATGTCCCATTTGGCCCAATATGTGTGTGTGTGTGCGTGTGTGTGCGTGTTTGTGTGTGTGTGTGTGTGTGTGTGTATATAAGGGCTGTCAAGTGATGCATTTGTTTAATCGGATTAATCATACTCATTAAACTGTGATTATTTATATTAGACAGCATGCATTGCACACAGGCAGGCACTATTGTATTAACAGCTGGCAACACCTCACATTTAACTTGTCCAAATTGTGTCTTATGACGTTCGCTGAGTTCCAAGAGTGCACGGTGACAGTGATAGCAAGGTCGTGTTCATATTAAAATTTACCTATGGGATGTAAAATTTGAGTCATAGGAACAAATAAATCACTTGTGAACACACTACTTCTGGTGTGTGGGTCAAAATGTAATTTCACAATAAAAGTATGCACTTGTGTAATGATGGTAATAGTCATGGGAGTTGGCTGTAAAAAGCAAATGTGAATAATGTCTACATGTTTCACAATTTGTACATTAGATGCTGTTTCTGTTATGGTTGTCACGATACCAGAATTTCAGTTGTCGACACCTATGAATTTTCACCATTTGTCACACGGTGCTCGCATCGTGGATGCGCGTTTTGTCACCCCAAGATGCAAGAGGACCAGACAGGCAGGGATAGCAGGTAAGAGCTTGGTTTAATGCAAAAATGAAAACACTGGGACAAAAACTGACAAAAGGAAAGGCGTGCTGAACGCACAGGAAGCTAAGCTAAAACTTAGCATGCAGTCCAAGAGTCCAAAAGTAACGTGCCAAGTGCACGAGAAGCTAAGGAGCAACTTAGCATAGAGACAAAATTAAGGAAATACCAACGTGAGTGTTGCATAGAGCAAACAACGGATCAAGCCAGAACTGAGGTCAAAGGTAGGCTTAAATACTAAAGCAATAATCAAAACACTGGTGCGCGTAAAAAACAAGAGCAAGTGGAACAAATGAGATACCATGGCAACAATATAAAACAAGGAAGAGCCAGACCAGGGATCGAAAGAGTCCAAAAACAAACAGGAAACACAAAAGGACTCAAAAACCATAATAATATATGATCCGGGCGGCGGATCATAACACCAGTATTGATACTTTTTAGATAATTTAAATTGCAGTACCAATAGCCAATATATTACGATACTTAAAAACAGAAAAGCTCTGCTATATAGTATCCCATATTATATCCAAGCAAATATTGTGCAAATATATTCCCCCAAGTGTCCAAATAACTATTAATTAAGTCTTTGTTACTTACAATATGTTCCCGCAGTGTCCAAATAACTCTAAATTAAGTCTTTGTTACTTACAATATGTTCCCATAGTGTCCAAATATCTCTTAATTAGGTCTTTGTTACTTACAATATGTTCCCATAGTGTCCAAATATCTCTTAATTAGGTCTTTGTTACTTACAATATGTCCCCCTAGTATCCAAATAACTCTTAATTAAGTTTTTTTTTTACTTACTATATGTTACACTAATGTCCAAATAACTCTTAATTAAGTCTTTGTTACTTACAATATGTTCCCCTAGTGTCCAAATAACTTTTAATTAAGTCTTTGTTACTTACAATATGTTCCCCTAGTGTCCAAATATCTCTTAATTAGGTCTTTGTTACTTACAATATGTCCCCATAGTATCCAAATACCTCTTAATTAAGTTTTTTTTTTACTTACTATATGTTACACTAATGTCCAAATAACTCTTAATTAAGTCTTTGTTACTTAAAATATGTTCCCCTAGTGTCCAAATAACTTTTAATTAAGTCTTTGTTACTTACAATATGTTCCCCTAGTGTCCAAATAACTCTTAATTAAGTCTTTGTTACTTACAATATGTTCCCCAGTGTCCAAAAAACTCGTAATTAGGTCTTTGTTACTTTTAATATGTTCCCTTAGTGTCCAAATAACTCCAAATTAAGTCTTTGTTACTTACAATATGTTCCCCTAGTGTCCAAATAACTCCTAATTAAGTCTTTATTACTTACAATATTTCCCCCTGGTGTCCAAATAACTCTTAAGTTGTGTCTTTTAACTTACAATATGTTACACTAGTGTCCAAATAACTGTTAATTAAGTCTTTGCTACGTACAATATGTTCCCCTGTGTCCAAATAACTCTTAATTAAGTCCGTGTTACTTACAATATGCTCCCCTAGTGTCCAAATAACTCATTAAGTATTTTGTTTTTTTTTACTTACAATATGTTACACTAGTGTCCAAATAACACTTAATTAAGTCTTTGTTAATTACAATATGTTCCCCTGGTGTCCAAATAACTCTTTATTAAGTTTTTTTTTTTTTTTTTTTTTTTTTTTACGTACAATATGTTACTCTAGTGTTATTTAGAAAATGTTTGGCTACCTAGTAATTATAATCTGCAAATAACATGCCGTTGTTGAGTGTCGGTGCTGTCTAGAGCTCGGCAGAGTAACCATGTAAAACTCGTATCAGTCGGTGGCAGCCGGTAGCTACTTGCTTTGCGGATGTCGGGAGCATAGTTTATCGTGATCACAATATGCGGGAGGCAGTGTGCAGGTAAAAAGGTATCTAACGCTTACACCAAAAATAAACAAAAGGCGAGTGGCACTAAGAAAAGTCGTTGAAGCTTAGGGAAAGCCATGCAAAACGAAACTAAAACTGAACTGGGTACAAAATAAACAAACACGGAATGCTGGACGACAGCAAAGACTTACTGTGGAGCAAAGACGGCATCCACAAAGTACATCCGTGCATGACATGACAATCAACAATGTCCCAACAAAGAAGGATAGCAACAACTTAAATAGTTTCGATTGCTAAAACAAAGCAGATGCATGGCATAGCATTTAAGGAAGACCAAATAAAGGAAAATACCAAAAAAAGAGAAAAAGACAACAAAATAGGAGCTAAAACTATTCGCACGGGAAAACAGCAACAAAAATTCCAAATAAGTCACAACGTGATGTGACAGATCGTGAAAGTACATCTACTTGGAGACAAGAGCTATAGTGACGCATGCTTGGTTATGGTTTGAATTCATATCCAACAATTGCGTCAAAGACTTTTTATTGTCTACTGAGGTTCATTTTTTAATGATTTCTGCTGGTGGTGTGCCTCTGCATTTTTTCAATGATAACAATGCGCCTTGGCATTGTATGTATGTATCTTTATGTATCCTTGCTCATTAGCTCTTACGTTGGTCATTGGGCACACGGTGAAAGGTGTAAAATAAAGACCATCAGTTAAATAATAAATAATAAATGGGTTGTACTTGTATAGCGCTTTTCTACCTTCAAGGTACTCAAAGCGCTTTGACACTACTTCCACATTTACCCATTCACACACACATTCACACACTGATGGAGGGAGCTGCCATGCAAGGGGTCAACCAGCACCCATCAGGAGCAAGGGTGAAGTGTCTTGCTCAGGACACAACGTACGTGACGAGGTTGGTACTAGGTGGGATTTGAACCAGGGACCCTCGGGTTGCGCACGGGCACTCTCCCACTGCGCCACTCCGTCCCATTAGTATTACTTAAATATTTTGTCGAACAAGAAAACATGACGCAGTAGGAAACTAGGGCTGCTGCTATAGGTTAGTAATAAAGTCGTCTATTGATTAGTTTGTTTAACTAATCGAGTAATCGGATAAAACCCACTTATAGCCTCGATGCGTGTATCAGGAAAAATAGTTGGAATAATCAACAATTGTTCTGCTTGTCATAATTAGAGATGTAACGATATGAACATTTCCTATTATGTTATCGTTACTATCATGGTATTGTTGAATGTGCTCAAAAAGTACTTATACGTTGACATTTTTAGACAGTTATGTTTTTATTACTACAATAAAATACACACTTTCAGAAAACCATGTTTGCATGTTTTGTGTTTAGTTCCAGACCTTAATTTCAACTGAGCCACTACATCTATGTTATAGTTCAATCAATCCATGTTTATTTATATAGCCCTAAATCACAAGTGTCTCAAAGGGCTGCACAAGCCACAATGACATATGCGGTACAGAACCCACGTAAGGAAAAACTCACCCCAGTGGGACGTCGGTGACAATGAAGCATATGTGGGCAACTCCAGCCCTCTAGGGGAGACAGAAAGCAATGGATGTCGTTCGGGTCTAACATGATATTGTGAAAATCCAGTCCATAGTGGATCCAGCAGGAGACCATCCCAAGCGGAGACGGATCAGCAGTGTAGAGATGTCCCCAACCGATGCACAGGCGAGCGGTGCATCCCGGGTCACGACTCTGGACAGCCAGCACTTCATCCACCGGACCTGTCCTCCACAAGGGAGAGGGGGGCAGAGGAGAAAAGAAAAGAAACAGCCGATCAACTGGTCCAGGAAGGGGGTCTATTTAAAGGCTAGAGTATACAAATGAGTTTTAAGATGAGACTTAAATGCTTCTACTGAGGTAGAATCTCGAACTGTTACCGGGAGGGCATTCCAGAGTACTGGAGCCCGAATAGAAAACAATCCATAGCCCGCAGACTTTGTTTGGGCTCTGGGAATCACTAATAAGACCGTGTAGTATTTTATACATAAGAAATAAAACCTCAAAGTCACATCTTAAGTGCACAGGAAGCCAGTGCAGGTGAGCCAGTATAGGCGTAGGATGATCAAACTTTCTTGTTCTTGTCAAAAGTCTAGCAGCCGCATTTGGTACCAACTGTAATCGTTTAATGCTAGACATAGGGAGACCCGAAAATAATACGTTGCAGTAATCGAGACAGTAATAGTTCCTTGTTCCAACTCTCTGAAATGTGAGGGCTGTTCTCACTGTACATTAGAAATAGAAATTTGAATGATTCGCTTTTAGATTTAATAAGTAACAATGCCACCGACTATGCTCCTTCTGTACTTTAATCCTGGCTTTTTGCACGTGTGTGCGTGTGTGCGTGTGTGTGTGTGTGTGTGTGTGCACTATAATCTGATAGACTACCCATATGCTGGCACCTTTGAAAGCATTAATCAAGGATTTGGTGGGGACGGGTGCAATAAGTGTATAAATGCAGGATTGAAAAGGATTATACAAGCTGGTTTGTTAGAACATATTCATTTAGTCCCTCTTCCTGTTTGTGTAAAGGTCAGAGGGATCAAGCCCTGGGCAGGAAACACAAATGTTTAGGAGTGGAGCGAGAGCACGACACACAGACAGAGCGGAAGCACAGTCTGGAACGTTTGAAAAGAGAGAAAAAAAAGGGGAAATTCTTTCCAAAACAATAACTCAGGCGGGGGTTTTAACTTCATCTGAAAGCCCCCAAATCTTTAAATAGTAATAACTTTGGGGCGGTATAGTGGTAGAGGGTTCCAGGTTTGATCCCCGCTTCTGCCATCCTAGTCACTGCCGTTGTGTCCTTGGGCAAGACACTTTACCCAGCTGCTCCCGGTGCCACCCACACTGGTTTAAATGTAACTTAGATATTGGGTTTCACTCTGTAAAAGTGCTTTGCGTCACTAGAGAAAAGCGCTATACAAATATAATTCACTTCACTTCACAACACTTTAGTATGAGAAACATATTCACCATTAATTAATGATAATAATAATAATAATAGTACATTTTATTTGGTACTCAAAGACGCTATACAGGCATTCTTATACAAAAACGCTTACCCTAACCGTCAGGGATGGGCAAACTATGGCCCGTGGGCCACATCCGGCCCGTTGGTCCCTTTACTCTGGCCCGCCATATATCAAAACAGAATTGAGCAAAAATCTGTTTTGAGAATTGCCAAAACAAAACTAATACTAAACTTCGACGCACTGGCAAAAATGCGTGACCAACAACACTGCTCCCACTAAAAGAGATGTAAGTGTTGATCCTTGTGATACTATTTACATGTTTCTTTGGTGATATATCGGTGAAAATAGATGTATTATGAATAAAATAGCCCATGTTAAAGAAGCCTACTCTTAGTTCCAACAGATATGATATGCATCGCGTCCCCGCACGGCGCGTCTGGAAAATTTCAAAAGCAAATGTGGCCCCTGAGCCAAAAAGTTTGCCCACCCCTGGTAAACATAACACTAACCCCAACCAAAAAACTCTAAATTAAGTCTTTGTTGCTTACAACATGTTCCCCTAGTGTACAAATAACACTTAATTAAGTCTTTGTCACTTACAATATGTTCCCCCAGTGTCCAAATAACTCTTAATTAAGTCTTTCTTACTTATATGTCCACCTAGTGTCCAAATAACTCTTAATTAAGTCTATGTTACTTACACTATGTTCCCCCAGTGTCCAAATAACTTTTAATTAAGTCTTTGTTACTCACAAAATGTTCCCCTAGTGTCCAAATAACTCTTAATTAAGTATTTGTTAGTTAAAATATGTTCCCTTAGTGTCCAAACAACTCTTAATTAGGTCTTTGTTACTTACAATATGTTCCTTTAGTGTCCAAATAACTCTTAATTAAGTCTTCGTTACTTACAATATGTTCACCTAGTATCCAAATAACTCTTATTTAAGTCTTTGTTAATTACAAGATGTTCCCCCGGTGTCCAAATAACTCTTAATTAAGTATTTGTTACTTACAATATGATCCCCCAGGGTCCAAATAGCTCTTACTTAAGTAATTTTACTTAAAATATGATCCCTTAGTGTCCAAATAACTCTTATTTAAGTCTTTGTTACTTAGAATATATCGCCTTAGTGTCCAAATAACTAAATTAGGCCTTTGTTACTTACAGTATGTTCCCCTAGTGTCCAAATAACTCTTAATTAAGTCTTTGTTACTTACAATATGTTCTCGAAGTGTCCAAATAACTCTTAATTAAGTCATTCTTACTTATATGTCCCCCTAGTGTCCAAATAACTCTTAATTAAGTCTATGGTACTTACACTATGTTCCCCCAGTGTCCAAATAACTCTTAATTAAGTCTTTGTTACTAACAATATGTTCCCCTAGTGTCCAAATAACTCTTAATTAAGTCTTTGTTACTCACAAAATGTTCCCCTAGTGTCCAAATAACTCTTAATTAAGTATTTGTTAGTTAAAATATGTTCCCTTAGTGTCCAAACAACTCTTAATTAGGTCTTTGTTACTTACAATATGTTCCTTTAGTGTCCAAATAACTCTTAATTAAGTCTTTGTTACTTACAATATGTTCCCCTATTATCCAAATAACTCTTATTTAAGTCTTTGTTAATTACAAGATGTTCCCCCGGTGTCCAAATAACTCTTAATTAAGTATTTGTTACTTACAATATGATCCCCCAGGGTCCAAATAACTCTTAATTAAGTATTTTTACTTAAAATATGATCCCTTAGTGTCCAAATAACTCTTATTTAAGTCTTTGTTACTTAGAATATATCGCCTTAGTGTCCAAATAACTAAATTAGGCCTTTGTTACTTACAATATATTCCCCTAGTGTCCAAATAACTCTTAATTAAGTCTTTGTTACTTACAATATGTTCTCGAAGTGTCCAAATAACTCTTAATTAAGTCTTTGTTACTTACAATATGTTCCCCTAGTTTCCAAATAACTATAAATTAAGTATTTGTTTCATACAATATGTTCCTCTAGTGTCCAAATAACTCTTAAATAAGTCTTTGTTACTTAAAATATGTTCCCCATACCAAAGTGTTACCATGACATTGAGATGATATTTAGTGTTGGATCAGATTAAAACAAGTTTGCAGGGTTGATTGAGTGCGCGTGCGTGTGTGTGTGTGTGTGTGTGTGTGTGTGTGTGGGTGAATTGTGGCTCCTGTTTCTGGAATTCCCTGTATGGGCAAAAAAAAAAAAAAAAAGGTCAGAATCAGTTTCTGCGGAGTCATTCTGACGATTAGCACGTCAGCAGCACCGTCAACAACAACAACAAAGGCCCTGTGTCTCCCAAAGAGACGTGCACATGGCATGGCTGAGCAGGCCTGAGCTCCCTTAATAACGCCACTACTAGCCTATTCTTCGGGGGCTATTTTTAGCGCCGCAGGTCTTTTTTTGGACGCCTTGTCACAAGGGCAGCCAGCGAATCACAAAGTCCGCATTGTATTTTTACCCAGGCAGGGCTTGTGATGTCATCGGTGCGGTAACGTGGCTGTGAGTAAGAGTGCAGGCGAGGGGAGGGGATCGAGTCAGCCGGTGTTTTTCAACTCCTGGCACTAAAAGGATTGTTTTGTCCAAAGACGGACAAAGGAACAAAACATGTTTTTAAACGGCTGCTTTGAGCTTTAACTGGAAACCTGATGCACATGTGTATGATCGGCAGTGAAAAATGTGTGCATGCCATAGATGCACTGACAAAAAGCACATTTTTTTATCTAAATGCACAACATAAATCAAACCAACCAAAACCAACTGAAGGAGGCAAAACACTCCCTTTACGGAAGTGACATCAAGTAATAATTGTAACTGCATTATTAGAAATAATTATAGTGTATGGGGCCCGATTTTCTCAGATCCAAATGACGTGTGTAAACAATTAAACAGTGTGTACTGTTAGTGGGTGTGTTGCGCGTGATCTACTAAGACAATACAACTGTTGAAAGTTGTTTGTACCATGCGGCTTTCATCATGGAGACACTCATTTACCGCACATTAATGTCATCATGATCCGACCTGTGGCTTTTTGAACCATACACATTTTTGCCCAACTTACTGCACTTTTTTGGAAGTGTGCCTATCGTTCCAAATTAGGGATGTCCGATAATAACCGACTGCCGATATCATCGGCTGATAAATGCTTTAAAATGTAATATCACAAATTATCGGTATCGCTTTCAAAAAGAAAAAATTCATGACTTTTTGAAAAACGCCGCTGTGTACACAGACGTGGGGAAGAAGTTCAGAGCACCAATAAACCGCTCCACCGAGGATGTAATTGTGGTTTGTGTTGTGGTTTGTGCAGCCCTTTGAGACACTAGTGATTTAGGGCTACATAAATAATCATTGATTGATTGATTGATTGATTGATTAAAGGCACTGCCTTTGCGTGTCGGCCCAGTCACATAATACAGTATTTACGGCTTTTCACACACACTAGTGAATGCAACGCATACTTGGTTAACAGCCATACAGGTCACACTGAGGGTGGCCGTATAAACAACCAATGTCTTGGTGATCATGTTTAGTTTGGCTATGTTCTGTTTGGTTTTTGCACTCTGTCAGTTCCTGTTTTTTCACTCCCTGCTTTGTTTCCATGACAACTCATTAGTTTTCACCTGCCCCCATGTCACGCACCTGATTCATTTGGACTCATGCACCTGTTAATCACCACAGCACTATTTAAGACTACACACCCTTGTTATTCATGCTGATGATCCATGCTGCGCTTTTTCATGTTCCTTTCTTTTCACAGTAAGTGTTTTCGTTTTTTTGTCCATAGTTCTGCCTTTGTGCTAGTTTTTATTTTCCGAGCCAAGTTTTGTACCTCCGCTGTGAGCGCCTTTTGTTTATACCCTTTGTTTTTGTAGTACTTTCGAGTTAATATTAAAATATGTCGTTACCTTCACGTCAGGTCCGATCCAGTCGTTTTGCACCACGGGAAAAGAAACCGCACCATACTCCACGTTATGACAATTACAAATATGCGCCAATCTGTGAACACACACCAAACAAGATTGACAAACACATTTCGGGGGAACATCCGCACCGTAACATAACATAAATACAACAGAACAGATACCCAGAAGCCCTTGCAGCACTAACTCTCCCGGGACGCTATTATACACACACCCCACCACTTCAACCCCGCCCCTTCCCCCAACCCCGCCCACCTCAACCTCCTCATGCTCCCAAATTCCAAACTGCTGTTTAGAGGCATGTTAAAAAAAAAATAATGCACTTTGTGACTTCAATAATAAATATGGGATTGTCATGTTGGAATTTTTTTCCATAACTTCAGTTGAATTATTTTAGAAAACCTTGTTACATTGTTTAATGCATCTAGCGGGGCATCACAACAAAATTAGGCTTAATAATGTGTTAATTCCACGACTGTATATATCGGTACTGGTTGATATCGGAATCTGTAATTAAGAGTTGGACAATATCGGAAGATACATCTCTATTCCAAATCCTTATTTGAGACAAAAAACATGTTTTATTTATTTTTGCTGTCTAAATAGGAAGAAACGACTAGAACAGGACGGCTAATAATGTAGCTACTTAAAAAATGTCCAAATAACTCTTAATTAACTATTTTTTACTTACAAAATGTTTCCCTAGTGTCCAAATAACTCTTATTTAAGTCTTTGTTACTTACAATATGTTCCTGCAGTGTCCAAATAACTCTTATTAAGTATTTGTTACTTACAATATGATCCCCTAGTGTCCAAATAACTCTTATTTAAGTCTTTCTTACTTACAATATGTTCCCCTAGTGTCCAAATAACTCTTAATTAAGTCTATGCTACTTAAAATATATCGCCGTAGTGTCCAAATAACTAAATTAAGTCTTTGTTACTTACAATATGTTCCCCTAGTGTCCAAATAACTCTAAATTAAGTCTTTGTTACTTACAATATGTTCTCCAAGTGTCCAAATACTCTTAATTAAGTCTTTGTTGCTTACAATATGTTCCCCTAGTGTCCAAATAACTATAAAATAAGTCGTTGTTTCATACAATATGTTCCTCTAGTGTTCAAATAACTCTTAAATAAGTCTTTGTTATGACTACTACAGGACGGCTAATAATGTAGCTAATAGGATTCATCTTTACCGCTCATAAAGCCCTCTAAAAAACATTCAGAAACGATCAACAATACTCCATCGATATGCGGTGACCTGCATATGCAGTATGTATAACCAAGTATTAGCGACATTGTTATCATAAAAGCTAACACATTTTTAGTAACGAGGCGTCTTGATAACGGAGGTATGATGTCGACATTGCTACTACAGCTCTTGACATTCTGAGTTGGGAAAGTCTTGTACTGGATTATACAGTAAATCATGCCTCACACTTGTGCAGTAGAAGGTTGTGGCCATAAGCCAGGAAATTGGTCAACTTTGAAATTCAACATAGGCCTGATGAAATCACTAAGAAGATGCGACAAGATGTACAATACAATCATTTTCTCCCAGAAATATTTTACTTGAGGAGTGAGGATTATAATGGAATAACCCATCTAAACGTAGAGCACAAGTCTTGCAAGATACAAACATCCCACCAGTCGGCATCCCAGTGAAAGCAGACATTGTACAGCAATTGATTGTTTTGTTATGTTTGTAGTTTGGATTTCTTGTTTAGCAATATAGTGTTTCACTATAGCTGGATCTACTTATCCCAACGTTTCTAAAACGTGTTGCACGTACAACACTTAAGTCCTTCAGTATATCCGTATGTGGAATTAAATGATGGTAAGCAAAGAAATCAAACAATGGACTAAAATGATCCATTTCACGAAACTATTCAAACATAAAGAGTTTACAAAGTACAAAGAAGAACCATGATAAACATTTTCTAGAAAATCATACTTATCCCACCATTTTTATGTATTTTAGTGTTTTTATCTGTTTATCTATGTTCTTATGTTTTTATGTGTTATTATGAATTTGCACAAATTAGTTTTGCTTACAATTTTGTTGCACAATGTACAATGACAATATAGATATATTCTATACTTATCTATTATATTCATATGAAATATAACTTACTTCACTAATTATTATTTATTTATTTATGTATTGCTATTGTTATTACTTATGGAGTATATTGTGAATACATTGATAACAGGAAGTGAACAAAAGTTTTAGCAACTGCTATGTAAAGAAAAATGGGTATGATAAATAAGCTCTGCTTCCTCCCACTCCTTTTCGAACATGTTGAATAGAAAAACTGGAAATTGTGATGCATTATGTTGTATGCATGCATGTTCCAAATAAACACAAAACTCAACTTAAACTCAACTCAAGCCAAAAGTTTTAGTCAACACAATTTACACGGTACTTACATCAAGGTTACTATGTGACCCTGTTAAGTTTTAGAAAAGTGCAGGTCTTCCACAATGACATGTGATTTTATTTTAGTATTTTTTTTTTTTTTCCACTCGTCTTTTTAGTACAGACACGTGCACATGAAATAGCCACTGGTCTCTCCTCAGCACATGCTGCAGGAATGACATGAAAAGCCTCTTTTCGCTGCAGGAACCTCTACTTTGCAAAGGAAAAACTCCCCTTCTGTTTAATTTGGCGCTTGGATGTTTGTGTCAGTGCAGAGGAGAGCCTGGTTAAAAAGAAATTAATGAGTCAGGTTCCTGCAAGGCAAAGGGAGGAATGGAAGGAATTCAGTTGCATAAGTCATTTCTTTGGTATCATGGAGGAAGCCCTGATCACAGCGAAATGCTGTTGTGTAAGTTTACTCGAATTTATGCTGAAATGCTTCTGTTTTTAGTGAGAATTGTGTCAGGCAATACAATGCCATTCATACTTTAAGCAGAAGCCGCACAGTTCAAGTCCAGTCCAGTCTATCGCTGTCATGTCTTTGTGCTCATGTTCTATTTAGTTTTGTTCTGTTTTGTTTTTGACTCCATTAGTTCCTGTTATTGCGCACCCTAGTTTGATTTTGTGTCCATGCCTACCTAACAGTTCACCTGTTATGTGTTCACAACTCACGCACCTGATTTGTTTGGACTTACGCACCTGTCAATCACTGCACCACTATTTAAGCCTGTAGTTGCCAGGCAGTCAGCCTGGCGACATCATCCTCTATCACCTCCTACACACCCATGCTATCCATGTTGATGATCCATGTTCCTTTCTCGTTCCAAGTAAGTTTTTCGTTATTCATGCCAAGGTGCAAGTTTTTGTTTTATGTCCATAGTTTTGCCTAAGTGCAAGTTTTTGTTTTCATAGCCAAGTTTTGAACCTCCTCTGCGAGCGCCTTTCATTTGTACCGTTTTTTGTGTTATTAATTAAAATATGTCATTACCTTCACGCCATGTCCGGTCCAGTCACTTTGCACCACGGGAAAACAAACCACACCATAGTCCTAGTCATGCCAATCACGTGGCCAAACGTCACCTCAAAAGCTCTGTGCATCCGCAGGTGTTCGTCTTTGAACTTACCCCAAGAGACAATTGGACATCTCAGAGCGTTCCTGTCCTCTTTAATTACAGTTTGGGTGTATTAAAGGGAGGACATGGGACTCCTACTGTTCTACGCAGCCAAAACTTTGTAAACGCTCACATTAGAGACAACTTGAAACAGAAGCTTCCTTCCCCTGAAGGTGGCGTTTTTGCGCTCTTTAATGCTAATTAAATGAGAGTGAAGCTTATTTTCTGCAAAAGACTTGAAGGCAGGACTGTGCTGGGAGAAAATAAAAGCATACCAGGAGTTTTGCTATTTCTTTCTTTGATTTCAAGAAAATTTTGTGAATTATCCATTGCATATATATATTTTTTTTATCCATCCATCCCATCCATTTTCTACCGCTTATTCCCTTTTGGGGTCGCGGGGGGCGCTGGCGCCTATCTCAGCTACAATCAGGCAGAAGGCGGCGTACACCCTGGACAAGTCGTCACCACATCGCAGGACCAACACAGATAGACAGACAACATTCACACTCACATTCACACACTAGGGCCAATTTAGTGTTGCCAATCAACCAATTACTAATATCCATCCATCCATCCATCCATCCATCCATCCATCCATCATTCCATCCATCCATTTTCAACCCCTTGTCCCTTTTGGGGTTGCGGGGGGTGCTGGAGCCTATCTCAGCTGCATTCCGGCGGAAGGCGGCGTACACCATGGACAAGTCGCCACCTCATCGCAAGGCCAACACAGATAGACAGACAACATTCACACTCACATTCACACACTAGGGACCATTTAGTGTTGCCAATCAACCTATCCCCAGGTGCATGTCTTTGGAGGTGGGAGGAAGCCGGAGTACCCGGAGGGAACCCACGCAGTCACGGGGAGAACATGCAAACTCCGCACAGAAAGATCCTCAGCCCGGGATTGAACTCAGGATCTTCGTGTTGTGAGGCACATGCACTAACCCCTGTACCATTGTGCTGCCCTAACTATATTTAGTATATTTTCCTGATTGAGCAGGTATCGGACACCTCGGTCTCCTAAGACGCAGCCGCTCATCCATGCAGACTAGACACTGGCCGAGAGTTAGTGGGTGGAGGGTGGAGTCGGCTCTCTCGGTTGCTTTGTTGGATCTGCTCCCGTCTCTGGCCATGCTTCCTCCACCCCAGCAGACGATGGCGTGGAACACCGCAGAGGCCACAACAGTGTATACGTTATTTATTTTTCTTGTTTTTTTACATTTGTAGCTGTATGTAGAAATGGCTGTTTGCATCAGCTCTACTGTTTTAATGTCTTTAATGTCCTTTGTGTTCTTTGATGTTTCCCTATTACACACATGCTTATGTGTGCTATGGCTATGTTTTTTTTTCTTAGCCTCAGACTGGACCCCCTCTCGTGGATGCATAAGAAAAATCACAATATATTTATCCGTACAGTTATCTATTTTATTTATATTTGACCTTATTCATTTTTTATCCTGCACTACAACAAGCTAACAAAAAAATGTTGTTCTTATCCGTACTGTAAAGTTTAAATTTGATTGACTATAAAAAGGAAGTCTAGTCTATTTATTGGTTTATGGTAAAAACAAACTTTGGGAAATAGAAGTCCTAATGGAAAATCACCGTCTCCCGTCCATCCCGACACTCAATATCCCTGCGTTATAACCCGTTATGGCGTGGGACAAAAGCTATTGTGATATTTCAGACTTTTCAGATGTCTGATGGCTTTTTCCTCCACGTTCCTCCATTTTCCCACCCTTGCTTGACACAATAGCTCAAATATAGGTTAAGATATCAGGGCCAGCACATAACGGCTCCGCTGACCTGTTTCCGAGAACTACATTCGATACAGACACTCGATTTGACCCACATCTGCGTATACAAAGGGGTGAAAGCGTGTCACCTGAAACGGACCGATCAATTCGAAAGATACCTTTGTTTACATCCGGCGTGACGCGAGCATCGAAACCAGCGAGAGAGCAGATTGTGAGACGACGTTCAAATCAGAGGTCATGTTATTAGTCATCGCGTATCTGTGGGAAACATATGGCCCACAAACCTGTACCTGCACACACACACACACACACACACACACACACACACACACACACACACACACACACACACACACACACACACACACACACACACACACACACACACACACACACACACACACACACACACACATAAACAAACAGGGCTGATGTGTGCAGTACTTTGCATGTATGGATGCACAGTGACAAGGAAGAGGAAGTGTTCCGGGAGGGGGGGTAGGTGTGGATTAGCGGCAGGATGTGACAGAGACACTCCAGAACGGGCGTCTCGCACGCCTGACCGGGGGCCGAACAACACTCATGTGAGGCACTCAGAGTCTGACATTATGGAGGAAGTGACCGTGCAAAAAAAAAGGAAAAAAGAAAATCACTAATTAATTTCTTCCCAAATTATTACTTTACACAATTTTAGTTGGACAAGTTCTGCATGATGGTGCCACAGTTGTGACAATTCCCAGTTTCCTTCAACTCAGCATGCAGTAGTCTGTAATCATGCTGCACTGCACATGACAACACACTTTAGAGAAAAAAAATGTGTCTAGGGGCCGGTAAAACTGATTTTTAGGAACACTAATACAAAACCTCACAATAATTTCTGATTGAATGCTAAAAACGTTATGACAGACTGCCTTAAAAAATGGAAAGGAATTTTACTCCTTTTTACTAAACGAGACACCCAAAATGTACATGTGGGTGTGGAAGACTCTTTCTTCCGGGTTCTTCGGATCACCAAGCACCGACATGACAGGCTCTTCCAGGTTCACAGCAGTATTTATTTTTCAATTACTCGTCTGGGTTTTGCTTTTCAGCAATTGTCTTTAGTGTATATCAATCTTGCTCTCACTGTCTCTCTCATGCTCCAACTCCAACTCTCCTCTCCTCCCCGGCTGCTGCCTTTTAAGAGAGCAACAGGTGATTAGATAATCAGGCCCAGGTGGGCCACCTATGCACCTGCCCCATATCTCGAAACTGGTCCTGGCACACCCCGTTTCGCTGCAGGTCCGCAGACCACACCCCTCTCCACAGTGGGTTTTACAATATTAACTATGAATGATAAAATGCTGAAAATTGACAACATATGAATGTCACACACCCTCTTGATTGACATATTTTGATTTAAAGTACCACTGACAGTCACACACACACTATGTTTGGTGATATTACCCTCTGCATTTGACCCATCTCCTTGTTCCAGCCTCTGGAAGGTGAGGGGAGCAGTGAGCAGCAGTGGTGGCCACGCTCGGGAATCATTTTGGTGATTTAACCCCCAATTCCAACCTTTGAGGCTGAGTGCCCAGCAGGGAGGTAATGGGTCGATATTACCGTTAGGTCGCGGTTAAAGATAAATTAGCTGCGCTGGCAAAAACATAGCTCCATGACTACTGGCCTTTCTGATGTTTCCTAAGTTCATAGAGTGCATGGTGACAATGACGGCAATGTAATGTTGGTTTGAAAATGCAGCCATAAAGATGTGAATTATGAATTTTAGAAAACAAATGGTTGTCACCGCGAGCTAATTAGCAAACAATTGTTACTTCCGGTTTGATGCATACAAAAGCGTATTTTCATAGTAAAAGCAATATGAGGGACAACTTTTATTTAACAACAGATGTGCTCTAGATAGTAATGATACTAGTTTTGGAAACAGACATTTCTAAAAACAGCAGTGTTCCTGTTATATACAGCAGTGGTCCCCGACCATACCTGCATACAAAACTGTTTACTACCTTTCAAATACATTTTCAACAGAGCCCTCTAGAAATGAAATAACACCCTTTTGTCACTCTGGAAGTCACTTCCTCGCAGTCCCACTGTCAGCCACGGCACAGGAGCCCAGCGCGCAGGTTTAACAAGGTTTTTAATGATCATATGTTTTTACAAAGTTTTCTCTCTCAGAACATGACTTTTCAGTCACGTCCGTATCCTCTCTCTTCATCTGCTCCTGGCTGCTTACTGTTAAAGACAACAGATTATTAGATTAACACGTACCACCTGTGAAATCTAATCACCTGCCAGCTGTGTCTCGCCATCAGCACATGCCCCGCCCCTGCTCGATGGTGCTCGTCCTCAGCACCCTGGACAGCGGCAGTAACTTTTGCGACCGAACAGGTATCGCCGACTACACCTCCCCAACATACCCCCACCGCTAGACTTAGGCCGAAACATCGTCCGGCCGCCCCTACTCTTCGCCCCCAACATTTGAGTTGAGGAGGAAGTCCGCCACGGCCATCTGAACCCGGCCTATGGATCATTCTGAAATTGTAGGGTTGTAAAGCGAGATACCAATGGGTGATCCGCGTGTTGGCATCTTTCATGCGGTGGAGCCATTGGATGGGTTTGTGGTCCGAGCAGAGGCTGAACGGGCGTCCCATCAGGTAGTAAGAGTCCAGCATGCAGGTTTAACAAGGTTTCAAATGATCCTAGGTTTTATACAAAGTTTTCTCTCTCAGAATGTGACTTTTCAGTCACGTCCGTATCCTCTCTCCTCATCTGCTCCCGGCCGCTTACTGTTAAAGACAACAGATTATTAGATCAACACGTACCACCAGTGAAATCTAATCACCTGCCAGCTGTGTCTCGCTGTCGGCACATGCCCCCGCCCTTGCCCGATGGTGCTCGTCCTCAGCACCATGGAGAGTAGCGGTGACTTTCGCCCCCACAGGCATCGATGACTACACCTCCCCCCCACATACCTCCACCGCCAGACTTAGGCCGGGACCTCGTCTGGCCATGCCTACTCTACCCCCCCACGCATTAGCATGGAAGAGGAAGTTCGCCACGGCCATATGCGCCCCCGGCCTATGGATCACTCTGAAATTGTGGTAAGGCTCTCCCAACCGCGCCACGCCGTCCCGCCCCCATTTTTTTAGATAGATAGTTAGATAGATGGATAGATATTTAGATAGATAGTACTTTATTGATCGATCTATCTATCTATCTATCTATCTAAAAACAAGGCGGAGAGTTTAGTAATACTTTTGCCTACGACGCTACTGTACTTTACTGTTTGTCATTATGGGGGAACTTGGAGAAAAACGTTTGAGAACCACCGATATAGAGGATCTTTGACTAGAGTAAAAGCACCAACCTCATGCGTGGCGTCGCACTCGAGATCATGCAGGTGTACCTAACACTTTTGTTGCTTCCAATTCCATATTTTGCAAAAACAGGCCCATATTAAAAAAAACAGGTCCGGGTGAACCTTGTGCAACTTTAAAAGCACATGCAATCAACAAGTGCCAAGCTTATAGTAGAATCCTCTTCTTTCTAGAACCAACCAGATCCTTTCTCTGTAACTGCGGGATAATCTGTCTGTTCTACAAAGCTGCCCTGAGATAGCGATCGGCAATGTAGGGCAGCCTGAGGAGGAATACATGCTTGTTTACATGGATAAGAAGCAGGGAGAAAAAAAAAGACCCTCAGAGCGTCTTTCCTCACAGGTTTTATCCTCAACTTGTCTATTTTGGGTGTTACGGCTGATCTAAAAACAAAGTCTCCTTTCTATTTCCAGCCACACGGAATCTTTTGGTTCCCGTATTTGGGTTTTCTTAATCAGGTAACCCTAAGCCTGTCGGGGGGGAAAAGGTTGTGGAATGAGGGCATGTGTCAGCGTCATGCAGCCACGCACGTGCGAGGCGGTGCGACAAACACATTGCAAAAAGTCAGTGTTCAAAAACAAGAAGAAAATATACAAAAATGAGGGGTATTTCATTTAAACTGAGCAAAATTAGCTGTCAATAGAACAATAAAATGAGGCTTGTCAAGGCTTTCCAAAACAAGTAAAAGTAGCTAACCTCAATGAACCCCAAAATACCTTAAAATAAGTATATTCTCACAAGTAACAAGTGCATTTTTCTTGGTAGAAAAAAAAATAGACCTTTTTGCTCAATATGTTGAAAAATATTCTTAAATCAGTTAAATGCTAGTGCCATCATCTTGACAACATTGATATGCGCTCGGCATCATGATTTTTTTTCAGGCTTGAAGTAAGAAATTATTACTTCAAAAACGTAGTTTTAATAAAACACCTTTGCAACAGTTTATATTCTAGTTTCAAGCATGTTTTACTCATTATAGGTCATCAAATCTCAGCAACAAGCTGTAATATCTTACTGAGATCATTTAGGACCAAAACCCTTAAAACAAGTAAAACACTAACATAAAATCTGCTTAGTGAGACGAATTATCTTATCGGACAGAAAATAAGCAAATATCACCCTTATTTGAGATATTTAATCTTACTTAGATTTTAGTTTTTGCAGTTAATATATCCGTCCTCTTTCACATGTGCTCGCTTTGCAGACGGCAGCCAGTCATGGCAGCAGACTGTTACTCAGTGTCTTAATTGTTGGGTAAACGTCCCAAATAACAGGCTGTCCCATCAAGCTGGTATCCCCGACTTAACTGCGTGAGTGTACGTCTGAAGCACTCCCTATTTAAAAGTCGTGTCTCGCAACGCCGTCCACATGAAGTGTGTCATTTTATGACTCCCCGTCGGGAGGAGTCTTCTGCCCGGATTCAAACGTGGAGAGAAAACTCTCTCTTTACGCGCCAGTTGATGAAGTCCAGCCAAAGGAAAAAACATTACAATTTTTTTTTTTTTTGGGGGGGGGTGGTGGAATGAAAACCCTTCAATAAATGGTCTCTCTGGAGGTTTTGTGGCGAGACATGAATAAAAGTTATTTGTTTAACATGCTGTCTGCAGTGCCGGGTAACGACTAGTTGGTTCATGTGAATGGAAATGTGTTTGTATGTGTGAACCATCTGTCTCTGTGTGTCCCCTCCTGTCTGTATTTGTGAACAGACTGTTTAAGGGTGTGTGTGAATGATTAATAGTCAGTTACGGAGATACACCGCTCCATGGCCCTGTGCAATCTATTAATAGACTACTTAAAAGAAATCTATACAATGCACGGAAGATATGTTTTTTTTTTTTGCTGTTTGCAGGATTATGCAACCGCGAATCAACCCATTACATCATGTGACCTAAATGCAGGTGTAGTCGTTTCGTCAGTAACTTAGTAAATAACGCATTCATGAAACAAATCAGGCCTATCAAAGAATGTTATGAATGATTTTTGTGTGCAAACATATAACAGATGTACACTATATTGCCAAATATTGTGTATATTCCCTGACCCAGTCAATGGGCTCCTCTATGGGGTACTAGGAGATCAACCCCTTCACTACTGTTACCACGTGGGACCTTGGCGAAGGCCTAGTACCTGACTGCCCCCTAGCCAGGGATACGGTGAAGACCTCAACGGCGGAACAGGGGTAAACGGTAGATGTACTGTAAGAACTACCACAACGGCTGCGATTGTCAGTCCACCGAACACCTTTCCACTTTGCATCAGTCCATCTAAGGTGAGCTCTGGCCCAGCCAAGCCAAGCCGTTTCAGGATATTGTTGATAAATGGGTTTGGCTTTGCATAGTAGAGTTTTAACTTGCACTTACAGATGTAGCGACCAACTGTAGTTACTGACAGTGGTTTTATGAAGTGTTCCTGAGCCCATGTGGTGATATCCTTTACACACCGATGTCGGTTTTTGATGCAGTACTGCCTGAGGGATCAAAAGTCCGTAATATCATCAATTACGTGCAGTGATTTCTCCAGATTCTCTGAACTTTTGATGATTTTACGGACCGTAGATGGTAAAATCCCCAAATTCCTTGCAACAGCCCGTTGAGAAATGTTGTTCTAAAACTGTTCGACAATTTGCTTACAAAGTGGTGATCCTCACACCATCCTTGTTTGTGAATTACTTAGCATTTCATGGCAGTTGCTTTCATACCCAATCATGGCACCCACCTGTTCCCAATTAGCCTGCACACCTGTGGGATGTTCCATCTAAGTTTTTGATGAGCATTCCTCAACTTTATCAGTATTTATTGCCACCTTTCCCAACTTCTTTGTCACGTGTTGCTGGCATCAAATTCTAAAGTTAATGATTATTTGCAAAAAAAAAAATGTTTATCAGTTTGAACATCAAATATGTTGTCTTTGTAGCATATTCAACTGAATATGGGTTGAAAATGATTTGTAAATCTCTGTATTCTGTTTATATTTACATCCAACACAATTTCCCAACTCATATGAAAATGGGGTTTTTACTTCAAGTCGTTCTTCCCGGATGCAGACGGAAAACCGTGCAGGTAAGAAAACGATTTATCGTCCATAAATCATGCAAAACACAAAAATACAGAGCAGCGTTCTGATAGCATGGGAGCTATTGCAAAGCTTGGCACATAAACTATAATCAAGAAACATAGAAATACACAAGGTAACGTGTTGCATACAGCAAACAATGAAGCCGGACAGAGTGTGGCGAACACTGGGGTTAAGTAGCTCTCTGATTAGTGCCCGGCTGCAGGTGAGCGTGCTGAGTACTAATCAGAGGCAGGTGAAACCAGTCTGCACCCATGGCAACCAAAACACAAACCCAGGGCTGCTCAAGAGAGTAACATGACATGATCTGGCCAACGCTTCATAATAAAAACATAATCGAACAATGTATTTCCTATTAATTAGTCTTTTTTAAACATAAAACATTACATTAAATTCAAATTTGCACAAAAAAGTATGAACCTTACAGTAAATAACATCAATAAGTAGTTTTTTTTGTTTGTTTTTTTTGGGAGGGCGGCTCAAAATAAAAAATATTCATAGGGCCCTTATTTAGCATGGCAATTAAAAATATACATGCATCAATCAAAATATAAAATAACGACTAATTTGCCCAATGATTGATACTTATTCAATACTGGCACACACAAAAACAACTTCAAAATGACGATCCGTTGGCTTTGGTGGAGATGTGTCCTATTCTGTGTGCCATTGTAATTTTAACATGCAGTGCCAAAAACAAAACAGAAACACTTTTTGTTGGAAAAAAAAAAGAAAAACCAAGACAAGCATGCACAGTACAGACACCACAAAGCGGAGAGCATTGCTGCTGCAGTCTGCAAGAGTCCCAAGCAGACGGCTTTCATGTCCCACACCTCCTCACGCGAACCGACGAGATGAAGGAACATAAAAATTGGCAACTCTTCAGGGCGGACTGGCTGCAGAGATCTAAGCTAGGAGTGTCCTCAGCTCACCGCACAGCCAAAAGGTTTATTTTAAGAGCTCAAAGCTGAAGCCCTCCCGGCTGCAAGCTGCCTTTTAATGGACAAAGAGCTCTTCTACAATCCAGCCGCATGTACGACATGTATACCCTCTGAAAAGACTCCAGAACTTTGAACTAATTGTACTATTTATAATTCCAACAACATTTGCACAGTAGAGAAAAGCGCTATATAAATATAAGTCACCTCACTTCACAATAATATACACCTCAAACAGAAATACATTTCGGCAAGTATGTTATGCTTTTTCGTTTTTGTACATCATGCCAAACAAGAAAATTGTGATGATAACCATGGAGTAGAAAACTTAGCAGTTTGGATTGCATTGTTATGGTATTGCTGTGTATTGTTTTTTTGGATTGATTAATATAAAAAAATGAAATAAAAACAATCACCTTTTTTTTAATAAATGAAAAAACTATTTTTTAAAATGAGAATCGATTCTGAATCGCACAACGTGAGAATTGCGATTCGAATTCGAATTGATTTGTTCCCACACGCCTAACTCTTTAAGTAGTAAGTAAGCAAACAGGCTACTAATTTGACTGCTGACATATGCAGTAGCATATTGTGTCATTCTTTTTAATTGTATTGTATGTCAAGATCATGTGGTACACAACTATTAATCTACTTGTTCATTTACTTTTAATATCTGCTTACTTTCTGTTTTAATGTTCCAACTACACTTCTGTTAATATGTAAATAAACACTTATCCCTCTGTTGTTTAGATACTTTACATAGGTTTCAGCTGATACTACAATTTTTCATATCAATCCAATACCAAGTAGTTAAAGGCCTACTGAAACCCACTACTACCCACCACACAGTCTGATAGTTTATATATCAATGATGAAATCTTAACTTTGCAAAACATGCCAATACGGCCGGTTTAGTTTTCTAAATTGCAATTTTAAATTTCCCGCGGAAGTATCATGATAAAACGTTGCGGTATGATGATGCGTGCACGTGACGTCACGCATTGTACAAGACATTTGGTCCAACATCGTTCACAGCTACAAGTCGTCTCTTTTCATCGCATAATTCCACAGTATTATGGACATCTGTGTTGCTGAATCTTTTGCGATTTGTTCAATTAATAATGGAGACGTCAAAGAAGAAAGTTGTAGGTGGGAAGCAGTGTATTGCGGCCGCCTTTAGCAACACAAACACAGCCGGTGTTTCCTTGTTTACATTCCCGAAAGATGACGGTGAAGTTTTACTATGGAACAGAGCGGTCAAGCGAACCAGCAGGTTTCGGTGAGAAAATGGTTGTAATAAGTCGGCTCTAACCGTAGACATGAGCGGAGAGCTTGCGTCGTTCCTCTTGCACCTGTCAAAGACGCAGCTGCGGACTCTCTTCCCTCCTCCCACCGGCCGCCCCCGACCGTCGGATGCTTCCACCGTGGAGGAGGGGAAAAAAAATAAATCTCAGCCCGGCCCCAACGGCTGCCCTTGCCTCGTCGAGAAACATGGCTTCCATCAGAAACACTGGCGGTCACTAGACCCATGGCCACACCCCTCTGACTTTCAGGTTGTACAGGTACGACCATATAATCTCACTAAAACACTAGTAACGTATTGTGAAGGACATTTTGGTCCAGCATCGTTTACAGCTATAAGTTGTCTCTTTTCATCGCATAATTCTACAGTATTATGGACATCTGTGTTGCTGAATCTTTTGCAATTTGTTCAATTAATAATGGAGACATCAAAGAAGAAAGTTGTAAGTGGGAAGCGGTGTATTGCGGCCGCCTTTAGAGACACAAACACAGCCGGTGTTTTCTTGTTTACATTCCAGAAAGATGACGGTGAAGCTTTACTATGGAACAGAGCGGTCAAGCTAACATGGTTCCCCACCCCATGTCAACCGGCATGTTTGAGTCAGAAAAAGGTGGTAATAAGTCGGCTCTTACCGTAGATATGAGCGGAGAGCTTGCGTCGTTCCTCCTGCACCTGTCAAAGACGGAGCTGCGGACTCTCTTGCCTCCTCCCACCGGCCGCCCCCGACCGTCGGATGCTTCCACCGTGGAGGAGGGGAAAAAAAATAAATCTCAGCCCGGCCCCAACGGCTGCCATTGCCTCGTCGAGAAATGTAGCTTCCATCAGAAACACTGGCGGTCACCAGACCCGTGGCCACACCCCTCCGACTTTCAGGTTGTACAGGTACGACCATATAATCTCACTAAAACAATAGTAACACAACACTCAGATAAGGGATTTTCCAGAATTATCCTAGTAAATTTGTCTAATAACGTCTAAATCGCTCTGCCGTCGAGTTTTTTTTCTTTTCTAGTCTTTCACTCTCACTTTCCTCATCCACAAGTCTTTAATCCTCTCACAAATTAATGGGGAAATCGTCGCTTTCTCGGTCGGAATCGCTCTCGCTGCTGGTGGCCATGATTGTAAACAATGTGCGGATGTGAGGAGCTCCACAACCCATGACGTCACGCGCACATCGTCTGCTACTTCCGGTACAGGCAAGGCTTTTTTATTAGCGACCAAAAGTTGCAAATTTCATCGTCGATGTTCTCTGCTCAATCCATTCAGCGAAAATATGGCAATAACGCAAAATGATTAAGTATGACACATTGAATGAACCTGCTATACCCGTTTAAATGAGAAAATCTAATTTCAGTAGGCCTATTAAGGGTTTTACATTGGTCATAATTAAAGTTATGTATCCAACGATAAATTTGGCCCCGACTCTTCAGCATCTATATGCTGCCGCGAGGTGACATCATACGCAGATGCGGTTTTAGCTTTCACTGTCCCCCCAAAACATCTGCGGTCCCTTCCAAGGTTTCTCAATGTTCTCATTGAGTTTAGAACTTTCTTGCCCTGATATAGGATCTGAGTCGAGGATGTCATTGTGGCTTGCGCAGCCCTTTGAGACATCTAGGGCTATATTAGTCAACTTTGATTGACTTTGAATGATGGGTTATAAACAATAAAGATTTTGTGATGGTAAAAAATATCGATTTAATTATTGTACGATATACGGCTCTTGTACTTGGTATCATTACAGCCAATGTCTGTGTATATACGGCATTTGTTTACATTCAGGAGCGCTAGCTTGCTGTTAGCCGTCAGATGTAGTGAAGCATTTTTAGCTGTTTCTTGTCCTGCAGGGATGGTACTTGTAAGAACGGTGGTTTATTAGTCCCCACGAAGGCTACCATTAGTGATTTAGAAGTCGATAAAACACTGCCGGCAGCGGATGGACATTAGTCACTAGCTAGCAATGTTTTAAAGTACCTCTTGCCGAGCGGCGCTTTAGTGTTTGTAACTTTATCTTTATCGTTACGTTTTTCCTCCAAAATGCGTCCAATTCTCCCTTTTCTGTCTCCACACGTGTCTGCTTGAGTGTACTCCGTCTGTGTGTGTTGCATAACTTGCGCCTCTCTACTCATTTTACCAGCAATATCACGACGTGATGACAGTGCACCGTCATGTCCGGAGGATAAAAAGTACCAGTATGTTTCAGAGGGAGTATAAGACCATTTTTCATTTACAAACCCCGTTTCCGTATGAGTTGGGAAATTGTGTTAGATGTAAATATGAACGGAATGCAATGATTTGTAAATCATTTTCAACCCATATTCAGTTGAACATGCTACAAAGACAACATATTTAATGTTCAAACGGATAAACATTTTTTTTTTGCAAATAATCATTAACTTTAGAATTTGATGACAAAGAAGTTGGGAAAGGTGGCAATAAATACTGATAAATTTGAGGAATGCTCATCAAACACTTATTTGGAACATTCCAAGGGTGTGCAGGCTAATTGGGAACAGGTGGGTGCCATGATTGGGTATAAAAACAGCTTCCCAAAAAATGCTCAGTCTTTCACAAGAAAGGATGAGGCGAGGTACACCCCTTTGTCCACAACTGCGTGAGCAAATAGTCAAACAGTTTAAGAACAACGTTTCTCAAAGTGCAATTGCAAAATATTTAGATGTTTCAACATCTACGGCCCACAATATCATCAAAAGGTTCAGAGGATCTGGAAATCACTCCATGTAAGCGGCATGGCTAGAAACCAACGTTGAATGACCGTGACCTTCAATCCCTCAGACGTCACTGTATCAAAAACCAACATCAATCTCTAAAGAATCCCACCACATGGGCTCAGGAACACTTCAGAAAACGACTGTCACAAAATACAGTTGGTCGCTACATCTGTAAGTGCAAGTTAAAGCTCTACTATGCAAAGCGAAAGCCATTTATCAACAACATCCAGAAACGCCGCCGGCTTCTCTGGGCCCAAGATCATCTAAGATGTACTGATGCAAAGTGGAAAAGTGTTCTGTGGTCTGATGAGTCCACATTTCAAATTGTTTTAGGAAAGATTCGACATCGTGTCATCCGGACCAAAGGGGAAGCGAACCATCCCGACTGTTATCGATGCAAAGTTCAAAAGCCAGCATCTGTGATGGTATGGGGGTGCATTAGTGGCCAAAGCATGGGTAACTTACACATCAGTGAAGGCACCATTAATGCTGAAAGGTACATACAGGTTTTGGAACAACATATGCTGTCATATAAGCGCCGTCTTTTTCATGGACGCCCCTGCTTATTTCAGCAAGACAATGCCAAGCCACATTCAGCAAGTGTTACAACAGCGTGGCTTCGCAAAGAAAGAGTGCAGGTACTTTCCTGGCCCGCCTGCAGTCCATAACTGTCTCCCATCGAAAATGTGTGGCGCATTATGAAGCGTAAAATACGACAGCGGAGACCCGAGACTGTTGAACAACTGAAGCTGTACATAAAACAAGAAAGGGAAAGAATTCCACTTTCGAAGCTTCAACAATTAGTTTCCTCAGTTCCCAAACATTTATTGAGTGTTGTTAAAAGAAAAGGTGATGTAACACAGTGGTGAACATGCCCTTTCCCAACTACTTTGGCACGTGTTGCAGCCATGAAATTCTAAGTTAAATATATGAGTTTGAACATCAAAAATGTTGTCTTTGTAGTGCATTCAACTGAATAAGGGTTGTAAGGATTTGCAAATCATAGGGACGGTGTGGCGCAGTGGAGGAGTGGTCGTGCGCAACCTGAGGGTCCCTGGTTCAATCCCCACCTAGTACCAACCTCGTCACGTCCGTTGTGTCCTGAGCAAGACACTTCACCCTTGCTCCTGATGGGTGCTGGTTGGTGCCTTGCATGGCAGCTCCCTCCATCAGTGTGTGAATGTGTGTGTGAATGGGTAAATGTGGAAGTAGTGTCAAAACGTTTTGAGTACCTTGAAGGTAGAAAAGCGTAAAAGTAAAAGTACAACCCATTTATCATTTATTTATTTTTTGTATTTCGTTTATATTTACATCTAACACAATTTTCCAACTCATTGTAAACGGGGTTTATATTAGTACCGCAGTACTCTATTAGTACCGGTTTACCACACAACGCTAGTGTGTGTGTGTGTGTGTGTGTGCGTGTGTGTCTGTGTGTGTGTGCGTGTGTAAAACATAGAAAAAAACGACAATTTACAGGAACGTGTTTTCTCGTCACATAATTCAAGTTTCTATTTTGACAACATTCTAACACTTATTAAACAAGTCCTTTTTTTTAAATTGTATACTTGTAACGACTTGGTCGCATGGTTATGGTTATGGTCGTTCTCCCAAGATGCAGATGATCCGGACCTACAATCGGGAGGAAGGCGGGGTACACCCTGGACAAGTCAGATAGACAGACAACATTCACCCTCACATTCACACACTAGGTTCAATTTAGTGTTGCCAATCAACCTATCCCCAGGTGCATGTCTTTGGAGGTGGGAGGAAGCCGGAGTGCCCGGAGGGAACCCACACATTCACGGGTAGAACATGCAAACTCAACACAGAAAGATCCCGAGCCTGGGATTGAACCCAGGGCTGCAGGACCTTCGTATTGTGAGGCAGACGCACTAACCCCTCTACCACCGTGAAGCCTCAAAAGTGCAGTCAAAATATGTTATTTATATTTTTCGATTTCAATTTTCTCTCGTGCAAAACATGCATATGTGGTGTATACACAGAAAGTAAGACTGGGTTAAGACATAGGAGTTGGAAAGTTAGTGATCAAAGGGTGCACCAGGCCGCCCTGCTGCTCCAAAAAGTGGCCGTGCGGCCAAGTAAGTGTAGTTTTATGTGTACTCTCTGTTATGTTTGTGGTCAGTGCACCCTAGCACGGTCAGAGCCTTGTTAAAAAGCAAAGGCCGACAACTCCAAGGCTGTAATCCAGACTTGTACCCAACATTTAATGCAAGTAGATCTAACAGGGTCTGTCTTGCTTCTCTGCAGCTACAGTTGTAGCGATACATTTGGTGGCTTGCATTGTTCTGCATGCATGCAAACATACCAGCCGCAATCGCCACTTGAAACACGTCAAATGACGGGCTTGTGTGCGAGAGCAGCATGAACCCACCCTCACCATCAAAGGGCACCTGCATAAACAGGCGGCTTCTCTATAGTGAAGTACAAGGGTCCCCTTTAGATCATACAGCAAAACACTCCGTTATTTTCCGTGTGGATTTGATTGTTGATTCATTTTGTCTTGAAGTAACAGAGACCAAGGGGAGTGCACTGCTTGACTGTAAATTGCAGAGGCACTGTAGATTTGATCGCAAACAAAGCGGTACAAAAAGGATGGATGGATGTCTTTGCTGTCTAAAGGACACCATGATGCAGATATGGTAAGCTGGGTAAATGGTGCAACTCTCGGATCCATGCAAGACTGGCATAGAAACAGGAGTTAAAAAACATTCCGAGAGAGACTCTACACTGCAAAAACTGAAAACTAAGTAAGTTTAAATATCTCAAATAAGGGTGATATTTGCTTATTTTCAATCTGATAAGATAATTATTCTCACTATGCGGATTTTATGTTAGTGTTTTACTTGTTTTAAAGGGTTTTGGTCCTAAATGATCTCAGTAAGATAGTACAGCTTATTGCTGAGATTTTATGACCTATATTGAGTAAAACATGCTTGAAACTAGAATATCAACTGTTGCAAAGTTTGTCATCAACACTCACAAGTATAAAACTACTTTTTTAAAGTATCATTTTTTTACTTCAAGCATGAAAAAAAAATGATATGGCGAGTGCATATCATTTTGTCAAGATAATGGCACTAGCATTTACTTAATTTAAGAATATTTTTCAACATATTGAACACAAAGGTCTCTTTTTTTTCTACCAAGAAAAATGCACTTATTATTAGTGAGAATATACTTATTTTAAGGTATTTTGGGTTCATTGAGGTCAGCTAATTTTACTTGTTTTGGAAAGTCAAATTTTCTTGTTCTATTGGCAGATAATTTTGCTTAGTTCAAATAAAATACCCCTAATTTTTGTAATTTTTGTTCTTGTTTTCGAACACTGACTTTTTGCTGTGTAATTAAACATCTACATTAAGGCAAAACAAGAACCCTATGTGTTTTGAATGAAAAGCTAACAAAGTTGAACCAGTGGACTCATTTTAAACATATTTTCTTCAACACATTCAGGATTCAGTGTTGTTGGAGCTAGACACCTATGGGGAAGAATGTATGTGTGTTTTTTTTTTTTTTTATGCAATCAAACAAAAACAAGATTTGCAAACATTTTATTTTTATAGCAAAATACTAGTTTGGTTATACATCCATCCATCCATTTTCTACCGTTTATTCCCTTCGGGGTGATGGGCGGTAGAGGAAGGGGGGATACACCCTGGACAAGTCGCCACTTCATCACAGGGCCAACGCAGATAGACAGACAACATTCACACTCACATTCACACACTAGGGCCAATTTAGTGTTGCCAATCAACCTATCCCCAGGTGCATGTTTTTGGAGGTGGGAGGAAGCCGGAGTACCCGGAAGGAACCCACGCAGTCATGGAGTGAACATGCAAACTCCACACAGAAAGATCCCGAGCCCGGGATTGAACTCAGGACTTACGTATTGTGAGGCAGACGCACTAACCCCTCTAGCACCGTGCTGCCACTAATTTGGTTAACAAATCAAAAAGTATTTTCATGGAACAATGTTGAATGTTCTTAAGTTTTGTAATAAATAGCTGTGATGATAATGCCAATGAGGGATTTCTGATCACTGCTATGTTGGAATTCTTGATAATATTGATACTGCTGTTGATAATATACATTTTTGTTTGACTGCTTTTGGATTGTTTTGAGTCATGTTTGTGTGTACTCTCAATTGCCCTGTTTATTGTTATTCTGAATGTTGCTGGGTTGGGTGTTAGGAACTGACGTTTTTGTGACCCCAAGATGCAAGAACCAGGTGGACAACGAGCAGGTAAGATGATTTTAATTATCATCAACAGAAGAGAAAGCAGTCTTGCATGAAACAGTTCCAAAATAAAGCAATGAGGACTGCTCGAGACAAAGCATAAATACGATACATGTTGATTGGCAGCAGGTGTGAACCAGCTACCAATCGACACCAGGTGAGTGAACAAACAGTGCTCAGAAGAACAAGCAGGAAGTGGAAAATAAAATAAGAGCACCGATTGGAAGTAAATACAAAAACAAGGAAAACAAACAGAAATCAATTGGTTTTGGAATTGAAATTGCATTATTATGGTATCATTCTGTATTATTTTGTTGGATTGATTAATACAAAAAATGAAATAAATGTGTTCCGTCTGCATTTGTTCAAGTTTAACTTGAGAAATACTGGGGTTTTTGTCTTGCTCTGTTGTGGGATCTGAGCTAAGGCTCGTGCAGCCCTTTGAGACATTTGTGATTAAGGGCTATATAAGTAAACTTTAATTGATTGAATGATTGATTGATTGATTGATTGATTGAACCCTGTCTGGCACAAAATGTTTAGGATCTGATGTCAAAGGTCAGACAATTAAGTATATTCTCATCCTTGGTGCTCGATCCAGGATTGTTGCAGACCGTGATTAAAGGGAGGTAAGCAAGATATGAATATTAATTTGGATTAAAAACCATGGTTATTTACAGTCCAAAACAGTGGAGGTCAAATGTCAGAAAGGCACATTCTCCTCTTTAGTTGTTCAACCAGGCAAATGTGAACATGTTGTTTTAGTACACTCTACCTTTAAAATCCTACAATATCAATTATTATTTTTTTTAGCTTAGTGAAAGAACCCTGTTGACTTTGCAAGTTGTTGATCCCAAAACAGAGGGCATGTATCTGAGGTCAAAGATCAGATGGATTGTAACAGTGTCCTCTTCTGAGCTCTCTACGAGGCGTCATTTGCAACTCATCTTCTATAGGTTTTAAGAAGAGATACGGTCAAGTAAGAAACCTGTTTATTTTGAACAACTCTCGGTCAGAATTGTTTTTTGACCTAATAAACAAAGGCCAGGCAATCTTTTTACACTTTATTATACTCATAAGAGATTAGAGTACTCGCCCTATGGATACTGAAAGCTATTCAGTCCAAAACATTGACTGTATTAGACTTATACTTCCTTTTTATTGTCATTCAAATTTGAACTAAACAGTACAGTAAAGAACAAAATGTTGTTGCATTAGCTCATGGTAGTGCAGGATAAAAAATCAATAGGTGCAGATATAAATAAGTACTGTACCGATAAATATATTGCACTTTTGCGTACGCATCCACCTTTATGAATGTATGTTATATTGTCTGTATATTCCTGGAAAGTTAATGTTGTAATGATACCAAAATTTGGGACCGGTACCGGTACTAAAATTATTTCGGTACTTTTTGGTACTTTTCTAAATAAAGGAGACTACAAAAAAAAATGTAAGAAATGCATTAATGGCTTTATTTTAACAAAAAATCTTAGGGTACATCAAACATATGTTTCTTATTGCAAGTTTGTCCTTAAATGAAATAGTGGACATACAAGACAACTTGTCTTTTAGTAGTAAGTAAACAAACAAAGACTCCTAATTAGTCTGCTTACGTATGCAGTTAAATATTGTATCATTTATCATTCCATTATTTTGTCAAAATTATTAAGGACAAGTGGTAGAAAATAAATTATTAATCTACTTGTTTATTTACTGTTAATATCTGCTTACTTTCTCTTTAAACATGTTCTATCTACACTTCTGTTAAAATGTAAAAATCTCTTAATCTTTTGTTGTTTGGATACTTTACATTAGTTTTGGATGGTACCACAAATTTGGGTATCAATCCGATGCCAAGTCGTTACAGGATCATACAGTGATCATATTCAAAGTCCTCATGTGTCCAGGGACATATTTCCTTAGTTTATAAACATAATATATGCATTTTAAATGTTGTGATGCCGAAAAATATAGACGTATTTATAGTAGTATCGACTAGATACGTGGATTTAGGTGTAGATCCACCAATGGCGTTTGTTAACATTTTGACGCCGCTGAGCTACGGTGTATAATGAAGCATGTTTCGCTATTCTTCGTCCGGCAGGGATGATACTTGTAAGAAAATTATTGTATTGGTCGCCATGGAGCCAACGGTGGATGGACATTAGCCGCTAGCTAGCTAGCCGTGTCTTAAAGCACCTCTTCGTGAGATTATTTCAGTGTAATAACTTCACCTTTTATCGTCAGTTTTCAAGCCAAAGTGCGTCCGTTTTCCCTTTTCTATCTACACACTGTGTCTGTAAGTACTCTGTGGTTGTGCGCTACCGAACATGCTCGTCTGCTCGTAAACCGGCAATGTCATGACGTGACTTCGACGCAGGCGAATGGAGTGCAGGACTTTTCAGAGACGGTAAAATGATTCATTAGTATCGCGGTACTATCCTACTACCGGTATATCGTACAACCCTAATCTCAGGTAAAAGGTCAAATGTGTCAGTTTTTTTTTTTTTTGATTGTTCCCTTCCAAGCTCAATTTTAGTTCTACTTGTAACTTTTAGGGAATACGGCTATGGCAAGTACCCTATCTATTTTGAATGGTACAAATAACCAAGGTAGTTAGGGTCGATGTATCGGAAATTTCAAGCTGTACGAAAAAAATAGTAAAATGTATCATGGATCAGTGGATGTTACAGTGGGGCAAAAAAGTATTTAGTCAGCCACTGATTGTGCAAGTTCTCCCACTTAAAATGATGACAGAGGTCTGTCATTTTCATCATAGGTACACTTCAACTGTGAGAGACAGAAGGTGAAAAAAAATCCATGAATTCACAATGTAGGAATTTTAAAGAATTTATTTGTAAATTATGGTGGAAAATAAGTATTTGGTCAACCATTCAAAGCTCTCACTGATGGAAGGAGGTTTTGGCTCAAAATCCCACGATACATGGCCCCATTCATTCTTTCCTTAACACAGATCAATCGTCCTGTCCCCTTAGCAGAAAAACAGCCCCAAAGCATGATGTTTCCACCCCCATGCTTCACAGTAGGTGTGGTGTTCTTGGGATGAATACTGAGTTGTATTCTTCTTCCTCCAAACACGACCAGTTGAGTTTATACCAAAATGGATACATGGATGATACAGCAGAGGATTGGGAGAATGTCATGTGGTCAGATGAAACCAAAATACAACTTTTTGGTATAAACTCAACTCGTCGTGTTTGGAGGAAGAAGAATACTGAGTTGCATCCCAAGAACACCACACCTACTGTGAAGCATAGGGGTGGAAACATCATGCTTTGGGGCTGTTTTTCTGCTAAGGGGACAGGACGATTGATCCGTGTTAAGGAAATAATGAATGGGGCCACGTATCGTGAGATTTTGAGCCAAAACCTCCTTCCATCAGTGAGAGCTTTGAATGGTTGACCAAATACTTATTTTCCACCATAATTTACAAATAAATTCTTTAAAATTTCCACAATGTGAATTCATGGATTTTTTTTTTTCTTATTCTGTCTCTCACAGTTGAAGTGTACCTATGATGAAAATTACAGACCTCTGTCATCATTTTAAGTGGAAGAACTTGCTGACTAAATACTTTTTTGTCCCACTGTATATGAGGATGTCGTTGTGGCTTGTTAAGCCCTTTGAGACATTTGTGATTAAGGGCTATATAAATACACTTTGATTGCTTGCTTGATTGAGAATGTGTTAATAATATGTTAATGATGATACCCCAGCCATTCTGTGTTGTTGTGACCAGACTTAACACTTCATGGCCAGCACACACGTGCGAAAGATAAACACTAGGAGCGCGAGAGCTCACGCAATGGACCACCATGCAGGCGCCTTCTCACACTGTGGGGGTCCCGTAACCCCTCAGGATTCCTGTGAAATTTAAGGTGCCAGACATAAAAAAACAACAACAGTGACAACAAGGGAGTGCAATGGCCGGACAGAGACGGAATGGAGGGAATGTTTGGCATCTGGCACCAGCGTCTTATCTCACAATACATGCAGCTAATGGAATGTAAGGCTCATCTTAAATGACGATTGTGTCATCAATGCCTTGGAAGTGGAATTCCTGCATCGGGGAAATATTTGTTTTGCTTCTAGACAGAACACAGCCTAACATACCATAGGAACTATCACAACATGATGAGACAATTAGTATGTAGGATATTGGAATTTTGCGGGATATAGAGCGCACCTTGATATAAGCAGCACCCACCTCATTTTTACACATTTTTGTCACGTGTGGCACGAGGTCGGGTTTGTTCTCCAGGAAAGCAGAACGGACGGCTCCGGATGACAGCGTAAGGTAGGTAATGATTTATTAATCATAAATCATACTAGTACCAATGCTACAGAAATATCCAAAAGAAAAACATGCCGATCGCACGGGAAGCTAAGGCAACAACTTAGCACAGGAATCCAGAACAGGAATCAAAAACAGGAATATCGGATCATTACAGTTGCGTGTAACAAACAATGAAGCCACACCGACTGTGGCGAGCAACCTGAATAAATAGCTCTCTGATTAGTGCTCAACAGCAGGTGCACTTGCAGAGCACTAATCAGAGGCAGGTGAAACCAATTAGTACCCATGGAAACCAAAACAAATACCCAAAGTGCACAAAACAGGAACTAAGGGAGTCCAAAACTAACAGAACATAACTGAACAAAACATGATCCGAATCACGGATCATGAAACATTTTATTTTGTATATTTGCTGAACAAGTCTATAAGCCACAGGTGTGCACATTGAAACATGAAATATCTACAGAGGTGCTTGTGTACATTCACAAATTTAACAAAAGACAGTACCCGTAACACGGCATACAGTAGCCTAGTGTTTTTCAACCAGAGTCTGGTGTGCCACGGGAGATTATGTCATTTCACCTATCCATCCATCCATCCATTTCCTACCGCTTGTCCTTTTTGGGAACGCGGGGGGGTTCTGGAGCCTATCTCAGCTGCGTTCGGGCGGAAGGCGGCGTTCACCCTGGACAAGTCGCCACCTCATCGCAGGGCCAACACAGATAGACGGACAACTTTCACGCTCACATCCACACACTCGGGCAAATTTAGTGTTGCCAATCAACCTATCCCCAGGTGCATGTCTTTGGAGGTGGGAGGAAGCCGGAGAACCCGGAGGGAACCCACGCAGTCATGGGGAGAACATGCAAATTCCACACAGAAAGATCCCGAGCCCGGGATTGAACTCAGGACTACTCAGGACCTTCGTATTAACTAATTGGGTTAAAAATATCTTTTGCAAACCAGTAATTATAGTCCGCAAATAATGTGCCGTTGTTGAGTGTCGGTGCTGTCTAGGTGTAACTGGGTCAATTACGTCTTATAAATAATGTATTTTCTAATGTTTTATTATTGTCATAATTACACAAAATGTGTAAGTTACATGTAAATACCTGATGTTGTAGGATATTTTGTCCATGTGGCACCACTGTCTCGTTATCACTCCTACTACAATAATTACTGTGACACCTGTCTTTTTATATGCGTTGGACACGCCTTCCCACTTACCTTTTGTCTACGATAACGGGAGAGGTAGGCGTCCATGCGACGACAGAACATGTATTGTCCTGTTACGCACTTAAGCTCACTTTCTTGTTCATTATATTTGTGTAGGGGCTCGACGATGGCAAAAAGTTATTCACGACAATTGTATTCTGTGTATTATCAGGTCTGTTTTTATTTTACTGTTGTATGTGTCATGATTTGTGGTTACGTTCAGTTTGGTTTTGGACTCATTGTGCACTTTTGTTTGTTTTTGTCACCATGACAACTCATTAGTTTTCACCTGTCATGTCACGCACCATATTCACTTGGACTCATGCACCTGTTAATCACCACAGCTCTATTTAAGCCTGCAGTTACCAGGCAGTCAGCCTGGCGACATCACCCTCTACACACCCTTGTTACCCATGCTGATGATCCATGCTCTTTTCTCGTTCCACGTAAGTTTTCGTGATTCATGCCATAGTTCGCAAGTTTTGTTTTATGTCCATAGCTTACGTTATAGTAATAGTTTTTTTGTTTTCATAGCCAAGTTTTGTACCTCCGCTGAGAGCGCCTTTTGTTTGTTCCTGCGTTAAGTTTGTTCCCCGCCTTGTGCGTTCCTTTTTGTTTGGTACTTTTTAAGTGATTAATTAAAATATTTCAGTACCTTCACGCCATGTCTGGTCCAGTCGATTTGCACCACAGGAAAACAAACCACACCATAGTCCAAGCCCTGACAGTATGTAATTCAGCCCTTTTGTCTATGATAACGGGTGAGGTAGGCGTCCATGCGACGACAGAAAATGTATTGTCTTGTTAAGCACATAAGTTCACTTCCTCGTTCATTATTATATTTGTGCAGGGGCTCGACGATGGCAAAACGTTATTCACGATAATTCTGTGTATTATCAAGTATGTTTTTATTTCGCTGTTGTATGTAACTCAGCCCTTTTGTCTATGATAACGGAACAGGGGCTCGACGATGGCAAAAAGTTATTCACAACAATTGTATTCTGTGTGTTATCAGTAAAGTGCAGCTGAGAAACCCATGGTGTCCGTCTTCCATCCCATCCATTTTCTACCTCTTATTCCCTTAGGGGTGGCGGGGGGTGCTGGTGGCTATCTCAGCTACAATCGGGCGGAAGGTGGCGCATACCCTGGACAAGTTGACAGTCCGTTGTGTTCCATAAAATCCACAAAACGCAGAGGAAAAGACCACCGGTTACATACTGTAGAACTCGGCAGAGTAACCGTGTAATACTCTTCTACATCAGTAGGTGGCAGCAGGTAGCTAATTGCTTTGTCAAGATTACAATATGTGCGTGCAGGTAAAAATGTATCAAATGCTTAAACCAAAAATAAACGAAAGGTGAGTGCCCCTAAGAAAAGGCATTAAAGCATAGGGAAGGCTATGCAGAACTAAACTAAAACTGAACTGGCGACAAAGTAGAGAAAAACAGAATGCTGGACGACAGCAAAGACTTACTGTGGAGCAGAAACGGCGTTCACAAAGTACACCCGTACAGGACATGACAATCAACAATGTCCACACAGAAAAAGATTGCAACAACTGAAATATTCTTGATTGTTAAAACAAAGCAGGTGCGGGGAATAGTGCTCAAAGGAAGACATGCAACTGCAACAGAACAATACCAACAAAAGTGGAATAGCTGCCAAAATAGGAGAGCAAGACAAGAACTAAAACACTGCACGGGAGCACAACCAAAAAACTCCAAATAAGTCACGACGTGATGTGACAGGTTGTGACATCTACTTTGAGACAAGAGCTATAGTGATGCATGGTTAGTTATGGTTTAAAGTCATATCCAACAATTGTCTCCTGAGTTTAATTTTATAATGATTTCTGCTGGTGGTGTAGCTCCGGATTTTTTCAATTAAAAAAATTTGCCTTGGGTCAAAAAAGGTTGAAAGACACTGCAGTAGCCTACCAATGAGGTCATTGAGCGCAATATTCATTCTTCTCCTGCACACTAAAACCTCGGCATTGGCCCTGATGCAGAAGGCTCTGAAGTTGAACATCCTGAAGTAGAAAGCAATGAGAAAGAAGCAGTAGCTCTTAGGCTTGGAATTAAAGTGTGAGCTGCTTGTCCTGAATGATAGACTTCCTCTATTCCAGAAAGGAGACATTATTTCATTACTTCCACATTGTCTTTGTCTCGAAATCCAAGAGGTTTCAAAATGGGCTTCCAGAAACGGACTGGCAGCTAGACAGTGATTGCTCTCAGTAGCCCTGAACCTGCGATGACATCATTATGCCAGTTGTGTGGTGAGAGAGGTTTCCATGGCGTTTACAGGCTGCCCTTAAATGAGTGTCATGAGTGGAATGAATTTCGGCACCGCAACATACTTTTCAGCTCAAACTTCTTGTGTCAGTTTTTCAAATGGCCATAGTGCTTCAACTGTTTGCTTGATGATGGATAATTCTTCCTCATTTAAAGCAGTACTAAGTAACTTTTAAGTTCAGTTCAGTTTTGGTTGTAGTTTATTTCGAACATGCATACAATTCAATGTAATGCAAAGGTGTCAAACTCAAAGCCTGGGGGCCAGTAGTGGCCCACGACAACATTTTATCTGGCCCGCAAACACCTGGAAATGTTATGTGTCAATAAAGTACTTAATATTTTCTCACTGAAAGTATTAGATTTTTTAAATTTTGACAGAAAAAAATATATGTACTGCTTGAAACTGCATAACTTTTAAACTTTAATATTGCAACAAATATTACAGTGTAATACAAACATGTTTTTGTCTGAATAAAAATACTTAACTTGACAGTAATCTACCCATCAAATGAATAAAAATTAAATTAAATTTTACGTTGTTCTTTACAGCATATTACTGTAAATTGAAAAAAAAAATATACTAAAAACTACTGTTTTTTGCGTTAAAATTCTGTTGACTGAGCCGCCAGTTTTTGACTGTAGAATCTATTGTTTTTTTTTTTTTTTTTTGTTCTTTAATGGTGTATTACTGTGAATGGAAAGACAGTACATTTGTTTTTACGGTAGAAAACAATAATAAGAATGAAATAACTTGTACTGTTTTTCCATTGATAGTATATTGTTGTAAAAATCAATGTAAATTTAACACAAAAATTCTGGCAACTAAGCTGCCAGCTTTTTCCGTAAACCTCGCCCCCAAAAACAATTTTTCCATTTACCAAAAATAAAAATAAAAAAATACAAAAAAAACACTGTTTTACGGTAATGTTTTATAAAGGTAACGTTTTTATAGTAAAATCGACAGCCTACTTAAAACAATTTATATAGTTAATAATGAAATCCAGCAAATTCAGACATTTTTTGCTGTTACAAGCGGCCCTCTGATGCCAGACATAACTGCGATGTGTCCCTCAATGAAAACGAGTTTGACATCCCTGATGTAATAAATCACACATTTCTGGTTGTTTCATTACAGCACGTCCGAAAAGGAGTAGGAAGAAGCAGAGCTTATTTAATCCAACCCTTTTTCATACCATAACAATTTGAATCCAATTTCCTTGTTCTTTGTAACAGAACAGTGAACAAACAAATAATACATAAAGAATAAACCATTGTAAGGAAAAAATATTGAATACATAAAAAATCTTTGTCTCAATAAATAACACTCTACAGCTCATCTCCACACATAGTCACACACCGTACACATAGTTGATTACACACTTCATGTTATTATATAACATTAGGGGACGGCGTGGCGAAGTTGGGAGAGTGGCCGTGCCAACAACCTAAAGGTTCCTGGTACAATCCCCACCTTCTACCATCCTAGTCACATCTGCTGTGTCCTTGAGCAAGACACTTCACCCTTGCTCCTAAAGGGTCCTGGTTAGCGCCTTGCATGGCAGCTCCCGCCATCAGTGTGTCAATGTGTGTGTGAATGGGTGAATGTGGAAATACTGTCAAAGCGCTTTGAGTTCCTTAAAAAAGGTAGAAAAGCGCTATACAAGTACAACCCGTTTAACATATATATATCTATATATATATATATATATATATATATATATATCTATATCATATATATATATACATATACATATATATATATATATATATATATATATATATATATATATATATCTATATATATATATATATGTATATGTATATATATATATAGATATAAATATATATATATATATATATATATATATATATAGATATATATATATAGTGGGGCAAAAAAGTATTTAGTCAGCCACCGATTGTGCAAGTTCTCCCACTTAACATGATGACAGAGGTCTGTAATTTTCATCATAGGTACACTTCAACTGTGAGGGACAGAATATGAGTTTATACCAAAATTGATACATGGATAATACAGCAAAGGATTGGGAGAATGTCATGTGGTCAGATGAAACCAAAATAGAACTTTTTGGTATAAACTCAACTCGTTGTGTTTGGAGGAAGAAGAATACTGAGTTGCATCCAAAGAACACCATACCTACTGTGAAGCATAGGGGTGGAAACATCATGCTTTGGGGCTGTTTTTCTGCTAAGGGGACAGGACGATTGATCCGTGTTAAGGAAAGAATGAATGGGGCCATGTATCGTGAGATTTTGAGCCAAAACCTCCTTCCATCAATGAGAGCTTTGAATGGTTGACCAAATGCTTATTTTCCACCATAATTTACAAATACATTCTTTAAAATTCCTACAATGTGAATTCATGGATTTTTTTCACATTCTGTCTCTCACAGTTGAAGTGTATCTATGATGAAAATTACAGACCTCTGTCATCATTTTAAGTGGGAGAACTTGCACAATCGGTGGCTGACTAAATACTTTTTTGCCCCACTGTATGTATGCATCAGACTACACTGCAAAAAGTCAGTCTTCAAAAACAAGAAAAACAATACAAAAATTAGGGGTAGTTTGTTTGAGCCAAGCCAACTTATCTGCCAATAGAACAATAATATTCGGCTTGTGAAGACTTTCCAAAACAAGAAAAATCAGCTTGCCTCAATGAACCCAAAAATACCTTAGAATAAGTGTATTCCCCCAAATAACAAGTGCACTTTTCCAGGTAGATAAAAAATTAGACCTTTTTGCTCAATGTGTTGAAAAATATTCTTAAATTAAGTAAATGCTAGTGCCATTATCTTGACATGATGATATGCGCTCGGCATCATGATTTTTTTACATGCTTGAAGTAAGAAATTATTACTTTAAAAAAGTAGCTTAATACTTCTGAGTGTCAATGACACAGCTTTGCAACAGTTGATATTCTAGTATCAAGCCTAATTTACTCAATATAGGTCATAAAATCTCAGCAACAAGCTGTAGTATCTTACTGAGATCATTTAGGACCAAAACCCTTAAAACAAGTAAAGCACTAACATAAAATCTGCTTGGTGAGAAGAATGATCTTATCAAACAGAAAATAAGCAAATATCACCCTTATTTGAGATATTTAATCTTACTTAGATTTCAGTTTTTGCAGTGTAGATGGCATACCAAACTCATTATACAAGTGACAATGGTCTGAGTCATGTCTAGTCCACTAATTGTAGTGCAATTGTTTTTATTTTCCTACCGGAAATTTGTAATGAAAAAAAATAAAAGGACATTTCCCATATTTTGAAATGCAAGTATTGACAGGCATGGCTGAAATGTGAGGAGTGGCACATTAAGAACATATTGTATATCTTTCAATTGCGCAGTCTTAATGTGTTCATGACTTTGCATAATTCGGTCGTCTGTTCCCAACCCGCCACAGTTGTACACACAGCCTCTCAGCGCACTGACGTCATCCCCTCTGCAGTCAGCCAGATAACCTCGGAGACAAAAGAACTTCCTGTCAGCCAGATAACAATCAGGCACCGCGCTCACTTCCTCCACACGGGAAGCCACGCCCACCGCAGCGCCAATAGACTGAGCTCCGGGTCGAGCTTCCTCCTCTCAGATCGAGGGGTTTGCGCTGACTCTGGATCTTAATCAATATGGACTCTGGTGTGGGGGAGGTCACAGGTCATTGTAGTCCATCAGAGGGGTCAATCCAATGATGCCCTTCTGTTCATGGCCCTGTGCCTCCACGTGGATGATGATATTAAGGAAGTAGATGTTAGTTGAGCTAATTAACTCACTGAAATTACACTAAACATCTTTTTGGAGTGGCCCTGCGATGAGGTGGCGACTTGTCCCGGGTGTACCCCGACTTCCGCCCGGTTGTAGCTGTGATAGGCTCCAGCACCCATCTGCAAACCCGAAAGGGAAAGTTGGTAGTGCATTCTCCACACATTGTTAAGGTATAGAATGAGGCAAAAATACAACCTTCAAGTTAAAGTACCAAAGATAGTCACACACACACACACACACTAGGTATGGTGAAATTATTCTCTGCATCCATCCCCATGTTCACCCCCTGCACTGCAAAAAGTCAGTGTTCAAAATCAAGGAAAAAACATACAAAAATTAGGGGTATTTTGTTTGAACTAAGCAAAATTATCTGCCAATGGACTGAACATTTGGCTTGTCAAGACTTACCAAAACAAGTACAATTAGCTAACCTCAATGAACCAAAAAATACCTTAAAAAGTATATTCTCACTAATAACAAGTGCACTTTTCCTGGTAGAAAAAAAGAAAACTTTTTGCTAAATATGTTGAAAAATATTCTCAAATTAAGTAAATGCTAGTGCCATTATCTTGACATAATGATATGCGCTCGGAATCATGATTTTTTTTCCATGTTCGAAGTAAGAAATGATTACTTTAAAAAAGTAGTTTTGTACTTGAGTGTTGATGACACAGCTTTCCAAGAGTTGATATTCTAGTTTCAAGCATGTTTTACTCAATATAGGTCATCAAATCTCAGCAACAAGCTGTAATATCTTACTGAGATCATTTAGGATCAAAACACTTAAAACAAATTAAACACTGTAACATAAAATCTTCTTACTGAGAAGAATTATCTTATCAGACAGAAAAAAGCAAATATCACCCTTATTTGAGATATTTCATCTTACTTAGATTTCAGTTTTTGCAGTGTGGGAGGTGAGGGGAGCAGTGGGCAGAAACAGTGGCCGTGCTCAAGAATCATTTTTGGTGTTTAAACCACCAATTCCAACCCCTTGATGCTGAGTGTCAAGCAGGGAGGCAATGGGTCCCATTTTTATAGTCTTTGGTATAACTCGACCGGGGTTTGAACTCACAACCTTCCAGTCTCAGGACAAACACTCTAAACCACAAGGCCACTAATCACTGCAATTGGCAGTTAGTTGTAAAGCCCTGCAAAGATGTTGATGGCGGCCGAGGTTTTTCAACCATTTTTGCTCAAATTTCACACATACAATTGCGATCAAAAGTTTATATCCACTTATAAAGAACAAATCTCATGGCTGTCTTGAGTTTCCAAAACTTTCTACAACTCTTATTTTTTTGTGATTGAGTGATTGGAGCACATACTTGTTGGTCACAAAAAAAAAACATTCATGAAGTTTGGTGTCTTTTATGAATTTATTATGGGTCTACTGAACATGTGACCAAATCTGCTGGGTCAAAAGTATACATACAGCAATGTTAATATTTGGTTACATGTCCCTTGGCAAGTTTCACTGCAATAAGGCACTTTTGGTAGCCATCCACAAGCTTCTGGTTGAATTTTTGTCACTCATCTTGACAAAGTTGATGCAGTCAAGCTAAATTTGTTGGGTTTTCTGACTTGGACTTGTTTCTGCAGCATTGTCCAAGTCAGTGCGTCGTCATCTATGTTGCTGCTCCTCGATCTTAGCGCTGCTTTCGATATCGTCGATCATAATATTTTATTAGAGCGTATCAAAGCACAAATTGGTATGTCAGACTTAGCCCTGTCTTGGTTTAACTCTTATCTTACTGACAGGGTGCAGTGCGTCTCCCATAACAGTATGACCTCGGACTATGTTAAGGTAACGTGTGGAGTTCCCCAGGGTTCGGTCCTTGGCCCTGCACTCTTCAGCATCTAAATGCTGCCGCTAGGTGACATCATACGCAAATACGGTTTTAGCTTTCACTGTTATACTGATGACACCCAACTCTACATGCCCCTAAAGCGGACCAACACGCCGGACGGTAGTCAGTTGGAGGCGTGTCTTAATGAAATTAAACAATGGATGTCCGCTAATTTTTTGCAACTTAACGCCAAAAAAACGGAAATGCTGATTATCGGTCCTGCTAGACACCGACCTCTATTTAATAATACAACTTTAACATTTGACAACCAAATAATAAAACAAGGTGACTCGGTAAAAAATCTGGGTATTATCTTCGACCCAACTCTCTCCTTTGAGACACACATTAAAAGCGTTACTAAAATGGCCTTCTTTCATCTCCGTAATATCGCTAAAATTCGCTCCATTTTGTCAACTAAAGACGCCAAGATCATTATCCATGCGTTTGTTACGTCTCGTCTCGATTACTGTAACGTATTATTTTCGGGTCTCCCCATGTCTAGCATTAAAAATTACAGTTGGTACAAAATGCGGGTGCTAGACTTTTGACAAGAACAAGAACGTTTGATCACATTACGCCTGTACTGGCTCACCTGCACTGGCTTCCTGTGCACTTAAGATGTGACTTTAAGGTTTTACTACTTACGTATAAAATACTACACGGTCTAGCTCCATCCTATCTTGCCGATTGTATTGTACCATATGTCCCGGCAAGAAATCTGCGTTCAAAAGACTCCGGCTTATTAGTGATTCCTAAAGCCCAAAAAAAGTCTGCGGGCTATAGAGCGTTTTCTGTTCGGGCTCCAGTACTCTGGAATGCCCTCCCGGTAACAGTTCAAGATGCTAACTCAGTAGAAGCATTTAAGTCTCACCTTAAAACTCATCTGTATACTCTAGCCTTTAAATAGACCTCCTTCTTAGACCAGTTGATCTGCCGCTTCTTTTCTTTTTTCTCCTATGCCCCCCCCTCCCTTGTGGAGGGGGCCCGGTCCGATGACCATGGATGAAGTAATGGCTGTCCAGAGTCGAGACCCAGGATGGACCGCTCGTCGGGACCCAGGATGGACCGCTCGCCTCTGTATCGGTTGGGGACATCTCTACGCTGCTGATCTGCCTCCGCTTGGGATGGTTTCCTGTGGACGGGACTCTCGCTGCTGTCTTGGATCCGCTTTGAACTGAACTCTCGCGGCTGTGTTGGAGCCACTATGGATTGAACTTTCACAGTATCATGTTGGACTTGCTCGACATCCATTGCTTTCGGTCCCCTAGAGGGGGGTCCTCTCCAAGGTTTCTCATAGTCATCATTGTCACTGGCGTCCCACTGGATGTGAATTCTCCCTGCCCACTGAGTGTGAGTTTTCCTTGCCCTTTTGTGCGTTCTTCCGAGGATGTCGTAGTCGTAATGGTTTGTACAGTCCTTTGAGACATTTGTGATTTAGGGCTATATAAACAAACATTGATTGATTGATTGAGTACATTGGGAAGGGCATTCTAAAGCCTTAATTCTAGCCTGATTTAGCCATTTCTTTACCACTTTTGACGTGTGTTTGGGGTCATTGTTCTGTTGGAACACCCAACGGTGCCCAAGACCCAACCTACTGTGGCCAAACAGCTCAATTTTTGTTTCATCTGACACCACATGGATAAAGAGAGGAAAGTTCTGTGGTCGGATGAAACAAAACTTTAACAATACCCAGAAATATGTTTGGAGGAGAAAGGTGAGTGAGGCCTTTAATCCCAGGATCCATAATAAATTCATAAAAGAACCAAACTTCATGAAGGTTTTTTGTGACTAACAAGTATGTGCTCCAATCGCTCTATCACAAAAAAATAAGAGTTATAGAAATTATTGGATAATCAAGACAGCCATGACATTATGTTCTTTACAAGTGTATGCAAACTTTTCATTGTGACTCTATGTGCTTGTCAGTCCTGTAAAGATGTGTTCCAAACGTTGAGATGATTGTTGAGTGCATTAAGCTGTGTGATTTTACAGGGTCAAACTAAGGGAGTTTGGGGTTGGCGTATCTGTCAGAAAAGGCAACACTGAAGGGGGTGCATGGATTCCTCTGCTTCAAAAGGGGGAACTCCACTTAGCTGCAGCGTTTTTTCTTGCACCGTTAGGGTGCTGCAGCTGAGGGAGCTTTCATTATGCGTCAAAGGAAACTACCCTGATGACAGTCACAGCTTCTGCATGATTTCTCTTGAGGCCCGTGAAAATAAGTGACATTAGTGCGCCATAGCCACTCACCCACCCACACGAGCCCACGCGTACACACACGATCCGCCGCCCTTTGGGAGCTGGAAGAAAGTCATGAGTCATTTTTCTTGGCTGGCTGTTGTGAGGTTCTCTGTCTCCCTCGTCTTCCCCAACACGTGGTCTAGCTGTGTTGTAAAGCGTTGTGACTCGTTTGATTTCAAAAAGGTCACCGCGGCAGCTCATGAGAGCACTAATTAGGATCACTTTGCCAGGGTTTTTTCTGCTATTTGACTTCTCTTTTGCACCTATGAGGAATACTAGACCAGCGTTTTTCAAGCTTTTTTGAGCCAAGGCACATTTTTTAAATTGAAAAAATCCAGAGGCACACCACCAGCAGAAATAGTTTTTATTTGTAAAAAAGCACTTTACATGAAGTAAACAACCTCAAAGTGCTACAGTGTATTAAAAAAATAAAAAAATAAAAAGATAATACAAATAAATTTAAATAAAAAATAGAATACAGCCTAATAGCTACAACTAGTATGCATATATCTAAAATAATATTATTTTTTTTAAAGAAGAAGGGTTTTCAAGACTTTTTTAAAAGCATCCACAGTCTGTGGTATCCTCAGGTGGTCAGGAAGAGCGTTCCACAGACTGGGAGCGGTGGAGCAGAAAGCCCGGTCTCCCATTGTTTGTAGTTTTGTCCTCGGAGGTTGGAGGAGGTTAGCCTCTCCGGATCGGAGCTGTCCTTGAGCAACACACATCCGTTGTGTCCTTCAGCAAGACATGTCACCCTTGCTCCTGATGGGTCGTGGATAGGGCCTCGCATGGCAGCTCCCGCAATCAGTGTGTGAATGTGTGTGTAAATGGGTGAATGTGGCAATAGTGTCAAAGTGCTTTGAGTTCCTTCAAGGTAGAAAAGCTATACAAGTATCACCCATTTACCATTTATTATAGCCATACTAGTGCTGTCAAACCGATGAATCCCGATTTTGAATTTGGACTAATCATAATTAATCACAATAAATTGCTTGCTTTACATGAGGAACAGGGAACTTATGGATCTGGAGCCAGATGTGGCTCTTTTGATGACTGAATCTGGCTCTCCGATAAATCTTAGCTGACATTGCTTAACACAATAAGCAATTAATAATTTCCCTGGGAATCACAGCGTTAAAAATAACGGCATTAAGGCACACCACCAATTAAACTCAGTAGACAATAAAAAGTTGTCGCAATTGTTGGATATGAATTTAAACCATAACTAAGCATGGTAAATGGTAAATGGGGTATACGTGTATAGCGCTTTTCTACCTTCAAGGTAATCAAAGCGCTTTGACTCTATTTCCACATTCACCCATTCACACACACAATCACACACTGAGGGCCGGAGCTGCCATGCAAGGCACTAACCAGGCCCCATCAGGAGCATAGGATAAGTGTCTAGCTCAAGGACACAACGGACGTGATAAGGTTGGTAGTAGGTGGGGATTTGAACCAGGAACCTTCAGGTTGCTGGCACGCCCACTCCCAACTCCGCCACGCCATCCCCGAAAACGCTCTATAGCCCGCAGACTATAGCTCTTGTCTCAAAGTAGGTCACACCGTGACTTATTTTGAGTTTTTTGCTGCAGCATAAAGATGTAATGATTGAGCGCAGGTGTGTGGTATACGCACCTGACGGTGATACCTGTAGTGTCGCTCCAGGCGTGCCCTGCCTCTCCGCTCTGCTGCATGCCCCGTCTCCTGGCCGCCATCTTGGTCAGGACAACCATTTCTCCCAGCCCGCTGTCGGCTCATCAGCTCCGTCTCTCCACAGTTTTATTTTAGTTCCCGGCAAGAAATCTGCGTTCAAAGAACTTCGGCTTATTAGTTATTCCCAGTGCGGGCTATAGATCGTTTTCTATTCAGGCTCCAGTACACTGGAATGCCCTCCTGGTAACAGTTAGAGATGCTACCTCAGTAGAAGCATTTAAGTACTATCTTAAAACTCATTTGTATACTCTAGCCTTTGAATAGACCTCCCTTTTAGAGCGGTTGATCTGCCGTTTCTTTTCTGCTCTGCCCCCCTCACCTGCGTGGAGAGGTTATTAGGTGACCACAGATGTGCCGCTAGCTGTTCAAAGTGGGGACCCGGGGTGGACCACTCATCTGTGCACTCATCTCTCTGCACTGCTGACCTGTCTCCACTCAAGATAGTCTCCTGCTGGCCCCACTATGGACTGGATTCTCACACTATTATGTTAGATCCACTATGGACTGGACTCTCACAGTATTATGCTAGATTTTACCATGAATTGATTAACGTGGACCCAGACTTCAACAAGTTGAAAAACGTATTCGGGTGTTACCATATTTTGGTCAATTGTACGGAATATGTACCGTACTCTGCAATGAGGTGGCGACTTGTCCAGGGTGTACACCGCCTTCCGCCCGATTGTAGCTGAGATAGGCACCAGCGCCCCCGCGACCCCAAAGGGAATAAGCGGTAGAAAATGGATGGATGATGTACCGTACTGTACAATCTACTAATAAAAGTTTCAATCAATCAATCAATCAAAGATCCACACAACGTCCATTGTACCTGTCACCCAGTGGGGAGGGGGTCCCCACATTTGCGGTCCCCTTCAAGGTTTCTCATTGTATCCCATTGGGTTGAGTTTTTTCTTGCCCTGATGTGTCGCTGTGGCTTTTGCAGCCCTCTGAGACACTTGTGATTTAGGGCTATATAAGTAAACTTTGATTGATTGATTCTTGTCTTGCGCTCCTATTTTGGTGGCTTTTCCTGTTGCAGTTTCATGTCTTCCTTTGAGCGCTATTCCTACGCACCTGCTTTGTTTTACCAATCAAGAATATTTATGTTTTTATCCTTTTTGGTGTGGACATTGTTGTCATGTCGTGTACGGATGTAATTTGTGGAGGTTGTCTCTGCTCCAGACTCTAAGTTTTTGCTGTTGTCCAGAATTCTCGTTTTTGTATTCTATAATAGCCGGTTCAGTTCTAGTTTCGTTCTACATAGCCATCCCTAAGCTTTAATGCCTTCTCTTAGGGGCACTCACCTTTTTGTTTATTTTTGGTTTAAGCATTAGATACCTTTTTTACCTGCATGCTGCCTCCCGCTGTGGCCTGCATATTGTGATCGCGACAAAACATCATCGTCTCACATGACGTATTCCCGACATCTACGAAGCAATTAGCTACCGACTGCCACCTGCTGATATGGTATGGTATAACATGGTTACTCTACCGAGCTGTAGACAGCACCGACACTCAACAACGGCGTGGGGCAGTGGGAGAGTGGCCGTGCGCAACCCGAGGGTCACTGGTTCAAATCCCACCTAGAACCAACCTCGTCACGTCCGTTGTGTCCTGAGCAAGACACTTCACCCTTGCTCCTGATGGTTGCTGGTTGGCGCCTTGCATGGCAGCTCCCTCCATCAGTGTGTGAATGTGTGTGTGAATGGGTAAATGTGGAAGTAGTGTCAAAGCGCTTTGAGTACCTTGAAGGTAGAAAAGCGCTATACAAGTACAACCCATTTATCATTTATTTGCGGACTATAACTACTGGTTTGCAAAAATTATTTTTGAAACTGCATAACCTCCCACGGCACACCACAGTGGTTGAAAAACACTGTACTAGAGTGTGTGCCGAACAATTGCATGAAGACAAAAAATCAGTCTACAAACGGCACTCGTAGCGACAAAGTGTCTCTTGGTGAAGCGCGGCAGTTGTCGTGGTGACTAAGGCGCGGCGCACGGCGCTCTGGAACAGTCGGCTCTGGAGCACTGAAGGCCAAACGGCTCATCACCGCACCACAACACAGCATCACTGTGTACTTGTGACCATATGTCCTGTCTCCTCCTACTTCTCTGCTCATCCTGAGTCACTCCTGCTCCCCAGGGGGGGAAACGAGGGGTTAAGGATGAATCATGACGGGGGGGGGGCATGTGTGCGTGCGCCTGCTTTTAGAGGGAAAAAAAAAATGATTCAGACGTGTGGGTTGTAAAAAGGAGGAGAGGCAGCATGATAGGGTTCTGATACCCCCTTCTCCTCTTCTTACCCTCAGGGAGCAATGGCAGCTGCAGCAAATAGGAACACGACATTAAGCATATGTCGCCTCCTAAGGGAGCGGAGGGACTGTTTAGTAATGCTTTATAAGTATCCACCACTTCATTAGGTACACTTGCACAGACTTAAAGATAAATTACACCATTATTCATACATTTTACGGAATTGTTGAAGCAATTGCTTCAACAATCTGCACAGTACAGAATTTGGGGTGATTGTTATTCAACTTTTAATTAGTATTCAGCAGGGATATGCCAAAATAAACAGGTTGCGCTGAACACATTAGGACTAGAGATGTCCGATGATGGCTTTTTTGCCGATATCCAATATTCCGATATCTCCCAACTGTCACGCCTGTAAATCTGTTTTTTATGTTTGATCATGTTTTGTTTTGTTTTCTGGACTCCATCCATCCATCCATTTTCTAGTGCTTATTCCCTTTCGGGGTCGCGGGGGGCGCTGGCGCCTATCTCAGCTACAATCGGGCGGAAGGCGGGGTACACCCTGGACAAATCGCCAGCTCATCGCAGGGCCAACACAGATAGACAGACAACATTCACACTCACATTCACACACTAGGGCCAATTTAGTGTTGCCAATCAACCTATCCCCAGGTGCATGTCTTTGGAAGTGGGAGGAAGCCGGAGTACCCGGAGGGAACCCACGCATTCACTGGGAGAACATGCAAACTCCACACAGAAAGAACCCGAGCCTGGATTTGAACCCAGGACTGCAGGACCTTCGTATTGTGAGGCAGACGCACTAACCCCTCTGCCAACGTGAAGACTCTTGTTCCGTTTTTTCACTTCCTGGTTTGTTTTTGTTACCATGACAACTCATTGATTTTCACCTTGCCCTCCTAGTCATGCCCCTGCCCCTGTTCCTAATTATCAGAGCCACTACTTAAGTCATTTTCTTTCTGTCCATCAGTCTGGGATTTTTGCATTCTGCCTCATGCCTTCATTTCTAGTACAAACCTTCACATCTTGCCACGCTGCTAAACATGTCGACCACGCCACGTAAGACCATGTATTCTTTCGCCTAAGTGCTGTTTTTTGGTTTATTGAGTATCTTTGTTAGCATCTTTTGTTTATTTATAGATAGCCATGCCATTGTGCTGTTTTTGTTAACATTTTAACATAGATTATTATCCGCCATCGAGCGTGCTTTTTGTTTTGCCTTTTGTATTTTAGTAACAAATAAAAATGTACTTACATTCATGCCTGACTCGTCCCACATCATCCTTGCATCGAGGAAGCACAAACTTCCACAGTTACGGCATGAGAGAAAGAAAATGACCTAAGTAGTGGCTGTGATAATTAGGAACAGGTGCGGGACTGAGGCCAGGGGCGTGACTAGGAGGGCAAGGTGAAAATCAATGAGTTGTCATGGTAACAAAAACAAACCAGGAAGTGAAAAAACGGAACAAGAGTCCAGAAAACAAAACAAAACATGATCAAACATAAAACCAGATTTACAGGCGTGACACCAACTTTAATTACCGATACCGATATATAAAGTCCTGGAATTAACACATTATTATGCCTAATTTTGTTGTTATGCCCCGCTGGATGCATTAAACAATGTAACAAGGTTTTCCAAAATAAATCAACTCAAGTTATGGAAGAAAATGCCAACATGGCACTGCCATATTTATTATTGAAGTCACAAAGTGCATACTTTTTTTTAACATGCCTCAAAACAACAGCTCGGAATTTGGGACATGCTCTCATTGAGAGAGCATGAGGAGGTTGAGGTGGGCGGGGTTGAGGTGGTGGGGAGTAGGGGGTAGCAAAAGTGTGTATTGTAGGTCCCAGAAGAGTTAGTGCTTTCAAGGGGTTCTGGGTATTTGTTCTGTTGTGTTTATGTTGTGCTACGGTGCGGATGTTTTCCTGAAATGTGTTTGTCATTCTTGTTTGGTGTGGGTTCACAGTGTGGCGCATATTTGTAACATTGTTAAAGTTGTTCATACGGACACCCTCAGTGTGACCTGTATGGCTGTTGAACAAGTATGCGTAGCATTCACTTGTGTGTTTGACAAACCGTAGATTTTATGTGATTTGGCCGGCACGCAAAGGCAGTGCCTTTAAGGTTTATTGGCGCTCTGTACTTCTCCCTACGTCCGTGTACACAGCGGCGTTTTATAAAGTCAAATATTATACTTTTTTAACCTGATCCCAATAATTTCCGATATTACCTTTTGAAGCATTTATCGGCCGATAATATTGGCAGCCTGATATTATCGTAAATCTCTATTCAGGACAACCAGGCTAACAGTCTCTTGGTTTTACCTCTATGCACATTTTTATACAAGAGGAGACTGAGGGCGTAAAATTGAGGATCTGTGAAGTAGTGTCCAGAGCTGAGCTAAGCACTATCACGAGCTCTTAAGCCCTTGCTCATGAACATATAATGTCTGCGTAGTAGGGTTGTACGGTATACCGGTATTAGTATAGTACTAATGAATCATATTCGGTACTATACCGCCTTCTGAAATGTACCGGTCCAACGTTAATGTTTTTTTTCAATTTAATTTCGGCAGTACCACATAATATATGTTTTAATTGCTGTATGCGGGTTTGCACCAGATAATAACCTGTTTTGTAAACCGTTGATGAGTTCAATTGCCCAGTAGGGCGCAAATGTGTTCCTGTATGGTATTTATCGAGCAATGGTCATGTGGTGACATCAACTATGGTATTTGAGAGGTTGTCATTGAAGTCAGACATCACTGAAGGCCTAGGTGGGAAACGCACTGCCCGCCACTGGATATATCAGTAAGGGTCCCCGCTCCATTTCTGCATCAATTGGGGGGTAATAATACATAGGTTAATGATAGGATGAAAATTAGCATGACGGTTTAAAAGAGTGTCTCAATTATTAAACCTGGAACTTTTAAGATAATGAAAAATATTACTACTAATATATATTCTTTGTCCTAATTAAGGTGGGGCATATTTAGAAGATAATTCCTGTGCGTACTGAATGCAATATTCATAGAAAGAGTTTGTAATGTTGTCATGTTTGGTAAGGAGAATACTACTCCTTTAATGTTTTGTTTTACTTTCACCATAGTATTCTCGGATTAAAGGCAGCCAAATGCAGTTTTTATTCTTCAAAATGTCATTTAGCTTCACGTAGTCAGTGTTACATTTGTTTCAGAGCATTGTGAAAGTGAGCATGCATGTTCTCAGAGATCTTGGGTGCTGTGTAGAATTTCTGTATACCGGTAATTAATAGCAATTTATTTGGTCTGAGATCCACTTCACAAAGGGTGGTACATTTATCACCTATTGCCTCCAGTGAGTTGTAAAACATTTCTAAGACAAGTTCAAGGTTTTCCGAAGCCATCTCATCTCTCCAGTCAACGTAGGCTACACTTAAACGTTGAACTGAGCACATTACACCTTGGTTGTTTAAGGCTATTTCTACACTAAGCCAAATAACCCCTTAAAGGAATAATTATTTAGCCTAAGCCCCGTTTCAGCCACACTAAACCATCGTTTAAGGTTGCCCTCCTTGGATAATTTTTTACACGGGTATGTGCGCCGTGTGTTTCTTGAATCTCCGGCTTTTAGCTTTGTATGGACTTGTTGATCGTTTACAAACTGAGATTGGAGAGGAAGTGACGCCAGAAAGAACGCACCACAGCCAGCTTCATAACAACCTGTTTCCACTCAAAGGTAAACACTACAAATATGTCTGCAAGTTATCCAGACATGCTCGTGTTTCCCCTTCCTCTACATGTACAGACGCTTGTGGAAATCTCACATGAATACCTTAAATTAAAGGGATTGCAGCTATTTGGGATACAACACTTCTCAGACGGCAAGAGAACTTTCCATCTTTCCAGGTCAGCTCTGATTCTACTTACCGAAAAACTTTGTCCATTTGTCAAAAAGAGAGACAAATGGACAAAGTGGATGTGATGAAAAAAAAGGTAGCGTGTGCATTGTACTACCTGGGCGTCGAGGGAAGTCTATGGAAAACGGCAAATGCTTTTGGACTGGCAAAGCAGACTGTATCAGTTATTGTCCGCCATTGATGTCGCAGACTCAACGTCTAGGTCCCGAGTATATAAAGTCACCAAAAAGGAATGGACAATGAAGGTGAAGGCAAAAGAGTGAGGAGTGTCCTGACCAGATCCCTAGATTGATTGATGTAAAATGTTCTTCATCACATTGTTTACTTTTACGTATCCAACAAAGATTTGATTAATTTATGATGGCTCAGGTGTGATTCACTTCAATAGGGCCCCACAGCACACTGGATTCCAGTTAATTAAAATACCACAACACCGGGTATTGTTCAGATAAGTTCAATTAAATTCAAGAACTTGCACACAAAGCAACACTGGAGGTGACTATGACGTGTGCATTTTCCCCGCATACAAATTAGGTCGTTTTGCGTCGGCGGACCGAGGGGGGAGTGGGTCTTCAATGACCATTGTGTGTGCGTGGATAAGGAGAAGGTTATGTGGGATTTACCCTGGATAACCTTAGTGTAGAAGGGGCCTAAGACAAGTTCAAGGTTTTCCAAAGCCATCTAATTTCTCCAGTCAACATAGGCTATACTTAAATGTTGAACTGAGCGCTTGACACATTGGTTGTTTAAGACATCTTCTTATGGCAAATATATGTGAATGATCTGAAACACAAGTGTCAAACCCACGTCTGCTGCTGCCGCCATTAGAAGCCATTCACACGTCCACTTTGCACTTAGCCAGGGTTAATGTATCTTTATGGGGAGGGGAGGACAGCTGCCTAGACCCCTTTTTTACACAACCCAGGGGATGGCATAATTACAACACAAACCCTGGGCCGCTGACCTTCTGACTCCACGGCCGGCTACTGGTTGACCTTTCACCTCTTATTGACAGTACAGCGTGTGGCTTTACAATAGCAGGGAGGGCGGGGAGAAGAGAGGGGGTTTCTGCAGACTCCTTGCACTAACAGTATATGAAGCAACAGTGGGATAAACTCCAAATAGGACAAAAAAAAAAAAAAATGCCAAAGTCATCATCCCACATTTTGACGTTGTCCCAAATCACAAATCTGACTTTCCTTGAAGTTTTCTTGCAAACACGTGTAACATATTTGCAGAAATGTACAATATAGAGTACAGTACTTCAAACAAGACATCCTGTTCTGGCACAGGGTTATTTTGAGTGTCAGCTCCCTCCCTTCTCTGTAAATCAATTATAATAGAAAGTCATGTGTGTATTGCAGCCTCTTCCACACAAGAAGAAACTGTTTATCCCTGCTTGCATAAGCTAATGAGATCCCATACAAAAAGCCGTATGAAAAGATAACATTGCTTGTGCTATATGAGAGGTACTGATTGAACGATGGTTTTTTTATATAGTGGTTGTAGTTTGCACTGCATTGTGTCATTCAAATGAACTTTTTCAGGGTCAAACTGCTGCTGTCTTAAACATTTTATATTTGTGACTGCTATATTAACATTAGAAGCAGGCATACAAGTTAAAAAATATGTTAATTGAGACTTAAAAATACCAAGTTAGTCAGTGGTAATGACGAGAAAACTTGGATATGTTTCACTTTTTATCACTTTTATGACTACAACAGAATAGTTGGAGGGACGTTTTAATTGGCGTATGCGTTTTTATTTGTATTTTTTATTTTTTACTATAAATATATATTGGTATTTAATAGCCATTTGTATATCTTAACATACATTTTTTAAACATAATAAAGGTGATTAGAGTTATCTCCTGGTGCAAACAGCCCGTTTGATTGTGTTTCCTCACCTGGTTCCTCTGTACTCATCCATGTGATCATTGTGTTTGTGTGTGTGTGTGTGTGCGTGTGTTTGTCTGTGCGTGCTTGCGTGCGTGCTTGCATGTGCGTGTGTGTGTGCGTGCACATCTGGGCATTGTTTTCAAGTATGTAAAAATGCACTTTGTGTTGCATTTTTTTTATGTAGGAAAAGCAATTTATACGTTTTGTTTGATTTGATTTTTTATACGTGCCTAATGTTTTGTGTGAAAAGTAGATCACAACATTTAGAGGTAAAAACAAACAAAAATTGGACTTTACTTATAAATGAATGACAAGGGCGTACATGCAAAAGGGTTTCGAGTTGCAGATTCAGCTAAACAGTGTAAAAACAAATTAACCGCCTTTAATATGAAAACGCAAATTGCAATAATACAGAAGCTTTAGAGAAAGATGACAAAAGGGAAAGGCCGATGAATGGTCTATTGCCGATCTTTTGTCTTATATAAGGTGCACCGGATTATAGGGCGCATTAAAGGAGTCATATTATTATATTTATTTTTTTCTAAATTGAAAACCCTTCCTTGTGGTCTACATAACTTGTAGTGGTAGTTCTTTGGTCAAAATGGTGCATAGATTATATTTTAAAGATCATCTTCAAGCCGCTTTCTGACAGTCGCTTCAGGATCCGCCGTTTTGTGGCCGGTCTTATTTACGTGACTCACCTTCGGCGGCGTCTTCTCCCCATCATCTTTGGTGAAGTGGTGTAGCGTGCAAGGATGGGAGTGGAAGAAGTGTCAAAAGATGGAGCTAACAGTTTAAAAGACATTCTGACTTAACTTGAATCAATAACGGAGGAGAATCTCCCCATCCAAAAACAACAACTCCAGAAATGTGTCCTGTTAAAAACCGTCCGACCGGAACCCTAATAACTAAAGTTCCTTGGGTGGATAAATTAACTCACTACACCGGTATGTTTTAACGCTTTCATGTCGAGTTTACTGACAGATATAAGTAAGAACCTTACATTACTTTATATCAGAAATGGCAACAACGAGGGATGAGTGTCACATAACAACAAGATGAAGCGTGCAATTCAGGATTTATGCAGATCCCAAATACAAATCAGCAGGCACCACAAGGTAAGAAAAGTTGTATTTGCATAATATTGCAAAAACAAAACGCCAGATAATATATTTTACCTTATACACACACCATAATAATACTTGTATATTTAATGCGCAGACAATCCATCAAGCGGGACGGCCTCAAAGCTTGCCAAAGTTGTAGTAAAACATTTTGATAGATTTTTGAGCACCGTATGTAATGTTCTATATTTTCAATGGAACATATAAAATGTTGGTGTTGTTAACTTGAGTCATATTACAGTCTACATGTATCTCTTATGTTTGACTGCCATCTACTGGTCACACTTATTATACCATGTACCAAATAAAATATCTTCGAGGTCGTGGGTCAGCAAAACCAGAATTATTCCGTACATTAGGCGCATCACCTTATAAGGTGAGAAAAAAAAAAGTTTTTAAGTGCGCCTTATAGTCCGGAAAATATAGTAATCACTGTGAAATGTCCTCAACAACACACACGATACAAAAGTTAATGTTTACCCTGATGCTGCTTATACTTTGTGTAACTTTTGAGGCATCCTTTTCTTGAATTTACTTGGGAATTTTACATCACTGGCGTCTACTGTTGTTCATTTAAGGCAGTGCAACATGGTAGCCGTCTTATGCAATAACTATGGGAAATCATGCCCTGTACTGTTGTTCCAGTATGTTTCTTATGGATACTGTATGCAACAAATATGCACTATATAGCCAAAATTTTTTGGCCACCTGCGTTGACTCACATATGAACTTGAAGTGCCATCCCATTCCTAACCAATACTGTAGGGTTCAATATGATATTGGTCCACCTTTTGCAGCTATTACAGCTTCATCTCTTCTGGGAAGGCTGTCCACAAGGTTGCGGAGTGCGTTTATAGGAATTTCCGCCATTCTTCGAAAAGCGTATTGGTGAGGTCACACACTGATGTTGGTCGAAAAGGCCTCTCAGTCTCTGTTCTAATTCATCCCAAAGGTGTTCTATCGGGTTCAGGTCAGGACTCTGTGCAGGCCAGTCAAGTTAATATACACCAGACGCTGACTCCACACTGTCAGTTTACGTGGTCTACCACTTTGTGGCTGAGTTGCTGTTGTACCCAAACTCTTCCATTTTCTTATAATAAAGCCAACAGTTGACTTAGGAATATTTAGGAGCGAGGAAATTTCACGACTGGATTTGTTGCACAGGTGGCATCCTATGACAGTTCCGCGCTGGAAATCACTGAGCTTCTGAGAGCGGCCCATTCTTTCACAAATGTTTGTAGAAACAGTCTCCGCGCCCAAGTGCTTGATTTTATACAGCTGTGGCCGGGCCAAGTGATTAGGACACCTGATTCTGATCATTTGGATAAGTGGCCAAACACTTTTGGCAATATATTGTAGCTAGGGTGGCTTTGCTGCTGGTAACACTTTTTGTGACCCACGGAAAATGAAATGTCTGTGAGAACCTTACTGAAAGAAATCACATTAGAGTAGACTAACCATACATCCTTTTTTCCCCGGACATGTCCTCTTTTGCAAGCCTGTCCGGGCTGTCCGGGCGGGATTTCTAAAATGGCTCAAATGTTGACACGTTTTGTGTCAAGGTTGCGTGCATTTTCAGTGTACATACAGGGTTAAGATGGGTTAAAAACAAAACAAATTGTGAAGGTGTGCGCACGAAACAACATTCGTGAGGGTGAGGTAGTGGATTGGTTGTCAATCGAGGCATACTGTGTCAACAGCCATACAGGGCACACCGAGGGTGGCCGAATAAACAACTTTAATACTGTGAACCCACACCAAACAAGAATGACAAACACAACAGAACAAATACCCAGAACACCTTGCAACACTGACTCTTCCGGGATGCTACAATATCCCCCACCCACCCTCCCCCCACACACACACCTCTACCCCGATTACGTCACATCAAATATTCCACGTTGAAAAATATTTTTGGTGGAAGATTTTGCATGTTTTGTGTGTTTGCCTAAAAAAACAACAAGTTTTTTGTTTGACAAAAAAGGGCGGAAAACAAACAAACAAAAAAACAACATAAAAAAAAATAAAACATTTTGAAATGAGGAATAGATCTGAAGTTGATGTAGATTCCAGGGATTTAAGCTTTAAATATAAAATGTATGTATGCCCTGGCACACCATTATCATCATTTCATGACCGAAGCAAAACACTTTTTACTCTTTTATACTGAAATAAATACACCGACAACTTATTAAATAAAAACATTGAAAAACCTGTCAGCGGCGGTAAAGTACAGAACCACAGAGGAAAGAAGAAAGTGAATGAATGTTTATAACTGAATACATTTACATATGCAAACAAATTTGTATTTTTTTAAATTATTTCTTTTAATGAATTAAGTAACGTTTCTGACAACCTTTTTCCAAAACATAGTATAGAATGTGAGATACAACAGGACAATGCATACTTTTATCATTTGTTTTCAAAATGCTAACAAAAAAGTGGGACCCCAAAAATAAACTGTGGGATACCTTTTCCATGACTTGAAAATTCCTAGCGCCAACACAGCTGTCAAAAAAAAAAAATGCTTTATTTAAATAAATATATTATTTATAAAGAAAGTTCAAGTATCATTAGCAAATTTTCACCTAGTCCCGGGTCTTGGCGTGCTGCCCACTTTGGCACGAATATATGTGTCCTCTTTTGGGGGATTTCAGAATATGGTCAAGTCTACATTAGAGAGAAGAGCAGCACGAGCCCATAGAGCTCTTCTAATAGTTATTGATCTCCAAGTCCCTCTTTTAAGTTTGCCGCTTTGTACTGTATGTGCACACTTGCAATACTGCAAGTCAATCCCCCCGTGTCCTGGTGAACTTTTGACAGTACTGGCACAGGCGCAGTGACATGTGGGCCAAAAGGCAATCACACAGACACACACTCATCACACACTCGCACTCACATTCTCCTTCAGTGTTTGTTCCATTCTCTTCACCCAGCCTGGGTCAGAATGTCCTGCACTATTGGCTTTGTTCTCTTTACTCACCTGCTCCCCTGCCTGAACCCACCCCCCCACCCCACACCTAAATACTCCCTGCACCATGTGCACATACAGTAACTGGACCATCTGTAAGCAATAACACGCACCAGCCTGGCAATGCAATACAACACTGTGCATGTTTGCATATGACATGTGCCTGTACACTATGTTGTTGTTTTTTTATTTTAATAAACTGGTTAAAGTGCGCCGGGGAAATACTGTACCACTAACTCTTTGTCAGTAAACACCACCCACTTCCTGTGAGGAGGAGGTGAGAGCATCGCCGCAGGGTTTAAACAATGCGTCACAATGCTCAGGTTTTGTCCTCATGGAAGGCACAGGGGACAACTTTGTGGGGGAAATACCAAATAGAAATGACGGTGGGAATGAGTTGGTATGTAGTGCATTGACATGAGAGCAACCTGCAATCTTGGTTTTACACCAGACAATTCAGGCAGTGGCGCCTGTAAAACTGATATACTGTACTCCGAAGGTTGAAAAATTCACAAAATGTTCTTCAGTTTGTAAATATAAAAGTCATACAATGATGGAACGCACACATTGTACTCTTTCTTTTGGGGGACTTTGTGCGATAATAATGTATCATAATAAAGCATATCAGCAATTAATCGTTGTAAAATACTTGATTGCATAATTTAATTTGACTTTAAAAAGACCCAAGTATTTGGACACAAATCACATTTTATTGTGAATTGTGGGTACAAGACAACAACTCTAATATATATATATATATATACGTGTGTGTGTGTGTATATATATATGTATATATATATATATATATATATATATATATATATATATATATATATATATATATAAACCCTGTTTCCATATGAGTTGGGAGATTGTGTTAGATGTAAATATAAACGGAATACAAGGAATTGCAAATCATTTTCAACCCATATTCAGTTGAATATGCAACAAAGACAACATACAGTATTTGATGTTCAAACTGATAAACTTTTTTTTTTTTTTTTTGCAAATAATCATTAACTTTAGAAATCGATGCCAGCAACACGTGACAAAGAAGTTGGGAAAGGTGGCAATAAATACTGATAAAGTTGAAGAATGCCCATCAAACACTTATTTGGAACATCCCACATGTGTGCAGGCTAATTGGGAACAGGTGGGTGCCATGATTGAGTATAAAAACAGCTTCCCAAAAAATGCTCAGTCTTTCACAAGAAAGGATGGGGCCAGGTACACCCCTTTATCAACAACTGCGTGAGCAAATAGCCAAACAGTTTAAGAACAACGTTTCTCAAAGTGCAATTGCAAGAAATTTAGGGATGTCAACATCTACGGTCCATAATATCATCAAAAGGTTCAGAAAATCTGGAGAAATCACTCCACGTAAGCGGCATGGCCGGAAACCAACCGTTACTGTGACCATTGATCCCTCAGACGGCACTGTATCAAAAACAGACATCAATCTCTAAAGGATATCACCACCTGGGCTCAGGAACACTTCAGAAAACCACTGTCACTAAATACAGTTCGTCGCTGCATTTGTAAGTGCAAGTTAATGCTCTACTATGCAAAGCGAAAGCCATTTATTAACAACATCCAGTAACGCCTCCGGCTTCTCTGGGCCCGAGATCATCTAAGATGGACTGATGCAAAGTGGAAAAGTGTTATGTGGTCTGACGAGTCCACATTTGTGAAGGCACCAATAATGCTGAAAGGTACATAAAGGTTTTGGAACAACATATACTGCCATTTAAGCGCCGTCATTTTCATGGACAGGGGCGTCCATTGTCTTATTTCAGCAAGACAATGCCAAGCCACATTCAGCACATGTTACAACAGCGTGGCTTTGTAAAAAAAAGAGTGCGGGTAGTTTCCTGGCCCTCCTACAGTCCAGACCTGTCTCCCATCGAAAATGTGTGGCGCATTATGAAGCGTGAAATACGACAGCGGAGATATATATATATATATATATATATATATATATATATATATATATATATATATATATATATATATATATATATATACGTGTGTACGGTTAGGTGGAATTTACCCTGTATAACCAGCTTAGTGTAGAAGGGGCCTTAAACTGAGGTGTTTCAGCTGAGAGCGTCGTCAGCGCTATCGTCCAGTGTCGTCCATGCTTGCACGCAGACTACGATAGCTTCCTGTTGCTGTTTCCCAAATCAGCTCCACCGGTTCCTGTATGACTGACTTCACTGCATCTCAGCATTTCCCCTGCTTTGGTGCTACTTCGCCTCACTTCCAGACGGACTTATCGACTTTTTTGATATCTCTTAGTTTGTATTGTACTGTACTTGTTTTTCGGTCCCATCTCCTTTAGTTTACTGCTAAAACGCTTTTGTATCCTTTTATTTTTCTATGGCAGTGTTGTTCAACCTCATTTTAGCCAAGGCACAAAATAGCAGTTCTTGTATTGCGCTTCTTTTTTGGTGGATTTTTCTTTTTGGGGGGTATTTTCCTGTAGTTTAGTTTAGTTTATCATCATTTATTCGGTCGATGGTCAAAAAAATAAACAAACCGTTTTACATAAACAAACAGATGCACATTCATAAACAAACAGTTGTACATTCATAAATTGAATAAAAGAAAAAATGTTGCAGACCAAAACGGTTTACGCTGAAGTTGAACACTTATTGCGCCTAACCCTATGAACAAAGTCAAGTACAAGAAGAGCTTCCAAAAAATATGAAATGTTCTTTTCACAACATATTATAAATACAAATTTGTACACAACATAAATATTGCTCAATTATATACACAGTAAATGCATGTGAAATATCCTTGTACACGTGTGTAGCGAGCTTTGATCTCGCCGGGTTCTCTTGGACCACAGACCACTGTCACACGCCCTCTTTCAGGATTTACAAGGTTTTTATTTCCAATATTATTTTTTGGGCTTTTCAGCAAAGTGTCTCCTTGCGTTTCTTGCTTCCTCTGTCTCCTCCCCCTCATGGTCTCCAATGCTGCTAATAAAGAGACAGGTGATTAGATTACTCGTTCTAGCTGAGGAATCTCCTCACCTGTCGTTGCTTCACACCCGGCTCCTGCGCATGCCCTGCCCACAGGGGACACGTGACCCGCTCCCCCTCCACATGCCTCCACCGCCAGTTTCAGGCCGGGCAGCTGTCTGATAACATCATCCAGGTAGGCAGCGGCGTATGCAGCATGGGGTCGCAGCACCCTGGCCATGAGGCACTGGAACGTGGCAGGCACACCGAACAAGCCAGACGGGAGAGTCACGAACTGGTATAAACCTTCCGGAGTGGAGAAGGCCGTTTTTTCCCGGGACTCTGGTGATTAGGGAATCTGTCAGTAGCCCTTTGTTAACCCAAAAAACGAGCAGTGCGTAGTCGATGCAGGAGCTCGTCGACCCGAGGCATTAGGTATGCATCGAAACGTGACACCTCATTCACCTCATCGAAATAGAAGCGCACAGATCCATCCTTCCCTACTAGAACAATGGGACTGCACCATGCGCTGTGGGATTCTTCTATTACCCCCAACTCCAGCATGATTTTTAATTCTTCCCGAACTACCGTGCGTTTGTGCTCGGGGAGACTGTATGGCCGAGACTGCACCGTAATTCCCGTGCTGGTCTCAATATGATGTCGGATGAGATCCGTGCGCCTGGGCCGCGAGGAGAACACATCCAAGTAGTGTCGCCGTAACTCAGCAACCTCCAATTGCTGGGCCAATGTGAGCTGGTCATCGCAGGGAAGAGGAGGGGAAGAGGCGGAGCGCGGGATCTCTGGCCCCAACTCCTCCTCCTATCTCACTACTGTCACCATGGAGACAGGCACCGCCTCCCTCCATGCTTTCAGTAGGTTTAAATGGTAAATTTGTAAGCTTCCATCTCGATCCGAGCGCCGAACCTCGTAGTCCATATCATTTACATGCCGTGTGACCTCAAAATGTCCTTGCCGTTTTGCTAGTCATTTTGAGCTGGAGGTTGGGAGTAGTACAAGTACTTTTTCTCCCGGTGAAAATTTTCTAAGCTGGGTTCCCTTGTTATACGTGCGCTGCTGCCGTTGCTGGGCACGGAGCAAATTTTCGAGTGACAAGTGCCCCACCTTGTGGAGTTTTGCTCGCATGTCCATACCATATTGTATTTCATTTTCACTGCGGCTTGAACCCTCCTCCCAGCTTTCTTTAATAAGGTCGAACACGCCGCGTGACCTCCTGCCGTTTAACAACTCGAAAGGCGCAAAGCCGATGGATGTCTGGGGTGCCTCCCACATCGCAAACATTAAGGGATCCAGCCATTTATCCCAATTAGGTTTGTCTTCGTGCGTGAACTTACGGATCATGGTTTTCAGCGTCTTGTTATACCGCTCCACCAGCCCGTCTGTTTGCGGATGGTACACGCTGGTGCGGATCGCTTTAATTCCCACTAACCTGTATAGTTCCTTTAACGTGCGTGACATAAAGGACGTGCCTTGGTCTGTCAGAATCTCTTTCGGGATTCCAACTCAGGAGATGACATGAAACAGCGATAGCGCTACACTCTTTGCAGAGATGGAGCGCAGAGGCACTGCTTCGGGATAGCGTGTTGCGTAATCCACCAGGACTAACACAAAGCGATATACCTGTGTGCTCGGGTGAAATGGTCCGATGAGGTCCATCCCAATTCTGTCAAATGGGACCTCCATGAGTGGTAATGGCTGCAACGGGTCCTTTGGGACGGCCGCCGGATTAACCAGTTGGCAGTCTGGGCAGGCAGCACACCACCAGCGTACGCCTGCCCGGATGCCTGGCCAATAGAAACGGACCATGAGCCGATTGAGTGTTTTATCGTACCCCATGTGGCCAGCTAGGAGATTGCAATGCCCCGCCTGGAAAACCATTTCCCGCCGGGGTTTTGTCACCAACAACTGGGTGGATTCCTTGCCAGTTTGAGTGTCACGGCTCACTCTGTACAACCTATCTATAATAATTGCAAAGTAGGGTAATACCCGCGTTTTCCCCGGGCGCACCAGCTGACCGTCGATGTAGTCCACCTGGTCCCAGGCCGCGCGCAAAGTTTCATCACGGGACTGCTCAAGGGGAAAATCCTCCGTGGCTTGCCAACATGTGACCGGGGGGGTGGGGGGGGCTTCCCGCAAAGCCCTCGCCGGTTTCCGCTCGGCAGTGTTGGATGAACCCATGTCGCCACCGAGGACTGCGCGGAAACTCTCCTGTCCTACCGTCCATGAACGCATCCCCACACATTGTTTCACTGGATGGCTAAACCCCGGCCAATTTGTCCGTAAAATTATGGGGTCCATTAGGTGCTTGCTTACGGCAACCTTCACACTATGCTTTTGTCCCTTATACCAAATCTCTACTTGCACAATAGCATACGTGTGCACATCCCCATGTATACATCTTATTCGCCCCAGTGTCGCATGTTTCAATTCCCCGGGTTGAACCAGGTTCTGGTGGACCATGCACTGTTTGCACCCCGAATCCACCATGCCTCGGTATGTACTCCCTTGTACCCTAACCAGAACACAATATGTCTCCCCTGGATCGTTTGCTGGAGGGCCGGCAACCCGCATCACCTGGCCCACCTCCATTAGGGAGCACTCCCGCCTCATGTGACCAGGCTGCCCGCACCATCAACACACCTGCCCCGGTGTCCGAGGTGCAGTCTGCGAGGGGAGTCCCCTCTCAGCAGCGCTGGTACCCGAGAGATGAGGAGGAATAAAAGACAGGTTACAAGCCCATGCCCCCACCCTTGATTGTGTTGATGTCTGGGTGCGTGGGTGTGGTGTGCATGGGTATGGCCGAGCCGGGAACCTGCACGCGGGTTGCGGGGTAGTGGCTCCAGGGCTGCCTCCTCTGGTGGTGCGAGACGTCTGCGGAGTTCTGGGGTGGGCCTTTCGGCCGACTATGTGGTCACTTCCCGCTGGACCGCCAGATGGTCTTCGGCCAGTGTCACCGCCACCTCCGGGTCCCGCGGACGGTGGTATTGGACCCACGCTGCGGTTCTTGCTGGGATGAGTTGCTCGAGCAGGATGAGCTCGAACATCCACCTGTCTGGTTCTCCGGGTTGGAGCCAACGGGTCGCCGCGTCCCGGAGTTGCTGCGCCAGGATGAACGGGCGGTCTTCAAGTCCCAGCCTCAGTGCCGGGAATTGGCGTCGATGGTCCTCCGGGTTGCTGCCGACCCGATCCAGGACTGTGCAGCGTAGGTTGGAAAACTGCAGGGAGATTGAGCGCCGCCCTCTGCGCCTCCCCCGGCAGGAGCGGCAGCAATTTTTTCCACCTCCGCCATGCGCTGCATCGAGGCTGTCACCCCTGCTCCTGATGTCCCTGCTGCCCTGCCCATCAGCACCTGCAGCACTGGGGTTTGCTGTTGGCTCGCCGCTGAAACCTCCACCAACACTCGACCGAGCGGCTCTAGGGGAGTTGGGGCCGTCGTCTCCTTTGTGGTCCTGTCACGTTGGGTGCCACTGTAGCAAGCTCTGCTCTCGCCGGGGTTCTTTTGGACCACAGACCACGGCCACACGCCCTCGTTCAGGGTTTACAAGGTTTTTATTTACAGTATTATTTTTTGTGCTTATCAGCGAACTGTCTCCTTGCGTTTCTTGCTTCCTCCGTCTCCTCCCCCTCATGGTCTCTAACGCTGCTAATAAAGAGACAGGTGATTAGATTACTCCTAACCTGTCGATCCTTCACGGCCCCTGCGCATGCCCTGCCCACAGGGGACACGTGACCCGCTCCCCCTTCGCAACGTGTTAAACCAAGCACCAATTATATACTATATACAAACAATTATACTTCCATTAAATTTTTATCCCACATTTAGTTTTTAATTAACATTGATCATACTATTAACTACTGTGTTTATTCAAGAGTGATATATTTTTCCAAGAGCAGTTTCATGTCTACCTTTGAGCAATATTTCCCACATCTACTTTGTTTTAGCAATCAAGAATATCTCAGTTGTTTTTATCTTTCTTTATGTGGACATTGTTGATTGTCATATCATGTTTGGATGTACTTTGTGGACTCTGTCTTTGCTGTCTTACAGTATTCTGTTTTCGTTGACTTTGTGGCCAGTTCAATTTTAGTCTCGTTCTGCATAGCCTTCCCTAAGCTTCAATGCCTTTTCTTAAAGGCACTCACCTTTTGTTTATTTTTGGTTTAAGCATTAGACACCTTTTTTACCTGAACGTGCATCCCACTGTTTCCGACATCTACAAAGCAATTAGCTACCTGCTGCCACCTACTGATATGGAAGAGTATTACACGGTTACTCTGCCGAGCTCTAGACAACAGCGACCCTGAACAACAACACATCATTTGCAGACTATAAATAATGGTTTGCAAAAAATAGTTTTAACCCAAATTGGTGATATTAGATATTCTCCCACGACACAACAGACTGTATCGCACAGTACACCAGTGGTTGAAAAACACTGCTCTATGGCATTTAAGACCTTGTAAATCCGCTCTCTGCCTTCCATCTCTACATCTGGGGTTCACACATTTACCACAACCTAACAGAAAAGACTTGCCATTATTATGGACTCTATCAGACTCGCCCTCCACAAACTGGTACCGCGCATGGGTGAACAGGAGCATTCTAATAATCAGCATATATTCTAATAATCAGCATATAGTCTGCTTCCACACTAAATGGATTGTGCTCATTATTTTGCTCATTTGAGACACACAATCATCTGCGCTAGTACATGCACACCTTTTAGTAAAGCAAGCCTGTGGAATGATAAGAAGTTAGACCCATTAGATGCGTTTGCAACACCAAATCACATTTGAGTTTAGCCTTTTAAATGTTTTGTTTTAGCCTGAATATGCAGACTGACGAGATGCTGTTGATGTCCTTAACGGCAAAAGCAATGTGCAAGCAAATTGACGAGTGGGAGGGCGTGTAACACACATTAAAAGTGGTATTTCCCCAGGCGACACTCAGCGTGGGTTTGAAACCACTGGTATGAAGATGCAGCAAATGACAAACAATAAATTGCTCACAGCATTGGCGCTTGTGAGTCTACTTACGTGCACCTAATATGACATTTTGTAATAGTTTTATACAATCCTGGCTCCTGTTTGACTTAGTGATAGGGTGCACCTATTTTAAATACTGAAAATGGATTGTGTCTATTAAATGATCAAAATAGAGAGCGCAGTCTATTAAGTATTTACTGTATGTCTTTATGTGTATGTAGGATATATGATCATCTACATACCCCATGTATATAACATAGTAGAATAATAATTTAGCGCTCGCAATGTGATTCATCAAGAAAATGTTCTGCGGAAGAAAAGAGGCGATTAAAGAGAGAATCTTTCTCTGTTTGTGTGTGTCAACTTATTTAGATTGGCAGAAATAAAAATATTCAGCAATAACATTTTACAATTTTAGAGCTGCAGTACGACTGAATGGGGTGATTAAAACAAATGTAATTGATTTGTTTTTGGTGTCTGCTTGCATTTTTTTAATAACTGCGATGTATTGTTACATCTCCTGTGTCAGTGTTTTTCAACCTTTTTTGAGGCAAGGCATGTTTTTTTCATTAAAAAAATCCAATTGCACACCACCAGCAGAAAACATTAAAAAATTGAGACTCCACCAGGTCATCGCGCCTTATTTTGAGTTTGTTGGTTTTTTTCCTGCGTGGTGCTTTAGTTTTTGTCTTGCGCTGTTATTTTGGTGGCCTTTCCTGTTTTGTCTGTGTTTTCCTGTTGCAGTTTCGTGTTTTCCTTTGAGTGCTGTTCCCCGTAACTGCTTTGTGTTAGCAAGCAAGTCTACTGTATTTAAGTTGTTGCTATCCTTCTTTGTGTGGACATTGTGGATTGTCATGTCATGTACGGATGTACTCTGTGGACACCGTACGTTTTTGCTGTCGTCCAGCGTTCTGCTTCTGTTTACTTTGTAGCCAGTTCAGTTTGACTTTTGTTTTGTATAGCCATTCCCATGCCTAATTGCCTTTTCCTTTTGTTCATTTTTGGTTTAAGCATTACATACCTTTTTCCCTGCACCCTGCCTGCCACTGCGGTCTGCAAATTGGGATCACAACAAACCATCCTCGTCTCACCCGACACATTCCGACTTTTACAAAGCAGCAGGTAGCAAACCTGCTGCCACCTACTGATATGGAGTATTACATAGTTACCCTGCCAAGCTCTACACAGCATAGACACTAAGAAACAACGCATTATTTGCAGATTATAATTATTGATTTGCAAAAAAAAAAATGTTTTGCATCAATTAGGTGAAGTTGCATAATTTCCCATGGCATACTACTGGTTGAAAAACACTGTCCTATATGAAAAAAATATTTGTGTGCTGCATATTCCGCAACATAACAAAACTGTAGGAGTGTTGCGGCATATGATGGCAGTGATATGGAGGAAATCCAGTGTCTTTAGGGGCATAAAGTTTGTGGAACCCTGAGCTAGAGGGTAGGTCTGAGGCATTATCATATTCATGAAGAAGGATGTTTATCCTTCATAACATCATTATAACAAGAACATCTTAAAAGATGAGCGAACGTGTGATGCTCATTAACAGGCTCTATAGGATATTATGACTTTTTTTTTAAATGATTGACTCCAGTGTAAATAACCAACAAGGAAGGGTTATTAGGGTAATTTATGATAGTGTCTCTTACTAAAACACCTGCTCAGTGCGAGCTGCTATTCAATATCTTGAGGCATTGGACAACATTCCTCTTTGTGTCAACAGGTTGTTTAACCATATTCAACTCTGTCCCACTTGTATCGACGTTGAAACAAGTTGAATGTATGACATCCCAACTTCATCTCTTATGTGTGCTCCATGTTCCAGAAAGGACTTTTTTGACCCCGGGCCTGCTGTTCCCTGCACAATTTCACAATGTTATCTTGGAGCGTTGTTCCCAAATGTGCCAATTCGCCTAAAAATCATGTCTTGCTGTGCTTCACTTATCTCTCTGTGTTACACAAAAAAGGGAAAACATGCATAGCAACTAACATTACCTGTGGGTGTATAAGTAGAGGAAAATGTTGGGGTGTTTTAATTGTCATATTTTAGGTGACATTTGCAAGGCCATTTTATGGGTTGTGCAACCCAATAGAACAACCAGACAAAAAAATGCTTTGCAGGACATCTTTCCATGCATATAATACATAAATTCTCAAAGTTTGTTATTAGACCAGTGAATCTCAAACTGTGGTACATGCACCACTAGTAGCACGCCAAAGAAGCACTTGATTAAAGTACAGTGTTATATTTTCCTACACACCCCAAATCCAGTGAAGTTGGCCCATTGTGTAAATATTAAATAAATAAAAAAATACCAGTATTTGCAAATCATTTTCAACATATATTCAATTGAATTGACTGCAAAGACAAGATACTCAACATTCAAACTGAAAAACATTGTTAATTTTTGCAAATACTAGCGCATTTGGAAATTGATGCCTGCAACACATTTGAAAAAAGCTGGCAGAAATGGCAAAAAAGACTAAACAAGTTGAGGAATGCTCATCAAACACTTATTCGGAACATCCCACGGGTGAACAGGCTAATTGGGAACAGGTGGGTGCCATGATTGCGTATAAAAGCAGCTTCCATGAAATGTTCACTTATTCTCAAACAAGTATGGGGTGAGGGTCACCATTTTGTGAACAAATGCTTGAGAAAATTGTGGAACAGTTTAAGAGAAACATTTCTCAATGAGCTATTGCAAGACATTTAGGGATTTCACCATCTACGGTCCGTAATATCATCAAAAGACTCAGAGAATCTGGAAAATCACTGCACGTAAGCGAAGATAATATGGACCTTCGATACCTCAGGCGGTACTGCATCAAAAAGCGACATCAGTGTGTAAAGGATATCACCACACGGGCTCAGGAACACTTCGGAAAACCACTGTCAGTAACTACAGTTTGTTGCTACATCTGTAAGTGCAAGTTAAAACCCTACTATGCGAAACAAAAGCCATTTATCAACAACACCCAGGAACGCCACCGGACTGTTTCTAAGTGGAAAAATGTTCTGTGGTTCAAAGAGTCCACATTTAAAATTGGTTTTGGAAACTGTTGACATCGTCAAATCGAGAGACAGGAAAGGGTTTGTATAGAATCCTGAAAGAATTGGTTCACAAGAGGAATAAAATGAGGGAAATTGGCTCTCAAACATGTCGGGCGTTTTGAATGTGACAAGCTGTAGGCGTTGATAAGCCACATTTTAAATATTTTTGTGAAGGCCTTGTATGTTGTGACCAGTTTAACCCATGTGTATTGTTCATATTGTTGTTACTCAGCCAGTATTTAATTGTGAGGCATTAAAAGCCACAAAATGCAACAGGTCCATCAGACCCACAAATGCTGGCTGAGTAACGACAATATGAACGTTGCACGGAAAATTTATCTGCCAGTTTCTGCATCCCGCAGGGATTCTTCTTTTGTGTTTCTGCACCTGCGGTTCCCACACAAGGTTGCAACATTGTTTGTCAACACTGTCTGCTCTCATTTTCTCGCACATTTGACCCTCTGATGTTCTGTGTGCCTACACTCTGTCCTCCTCCTGTCTAGGCCTGCTGTCTGTGTGTTTGTTTGTGTGTGTGTGTGTGTGTGTGGTACACAGAACATCAATTTCCGCACTTCCATTAGGACAGTGGACCCGGACATCTTAAGTGTAATAGAAATGTGTACGGGTGTGTATGGTGTGTGGTCTTTAAATATGTATTTTGATGTATGTTCTTCACAGAAAATGAGCCAAAGTCAGTGAGTCTCAGTTTGAAAAGTCATTTAATTGTATCATTTTTCTTTAAAAAAAAAAAAAGAAAACGGGTCCCACAGACCCGAACACCACACAAGGGTTTTGAGTTCCACACATTTGCACTCCTTACCGACCAGGCCAACTTACTGGTAGTGCTCCAGCGCAGAGGAATATAACAGTCACCTCTGACAGAGCCTCGAGTGACACACTCACGGCTGTTTTTTCTTTGGCTGGTGAACTCTGCCAGAGGATCTGGAGCCAATTCATGCAGTGCTTTGTAAGTCAGTTTCAAGTCTGCAAAAAATAGCCCGGGCATCACAATCAAATGCATATTTTGCCAAATGTGCATAGAAGACCTAGGTAATAAACACAAATACATGCAGTCTTGTGAACACTTTGGGGCCACCCACAGTGTTTGGCTTTAAAGACACACAATGTCCTGCATGTCACTGGATAGTTTTATGGTCGGTTACATAATAGGACCCACGTCACATGTAAGTGAAGCTCCCGAGAGGCCCGAAGTTCAAGTCAAACATGGGCTGCAAGACAGCAAAGCAGTGACGTCCCCGCACAGCACTCCTGCTTCTCTGCGTTCCACCGCTGCATTCCAGCGCACCACATGACCCTCATAAGGTCCCCGGGCCCCCACCTCTCGCCCCATTCCTCCCTCCTGTCTGAAGAATGCAGCCGCAGAAACACACGGCATATCAGCAGCCTGTGTGCTTTTTGGTCGTGTGGCGGCATGTGACAAGATAAATTCATCCTGCCTCGTCTGGGTTTCACCTCTGACCTCATTCCTGCAGCTCCTACATGGCTGCTTTTGTATTTGTCATTCGAATGCATGACACATCGCAACATTAAGTACCAACGTTTGTCACACACTCACGTGGTGTGGTGAAATTTGTCCTCTGCATTTGACCCATCCCCTTGTTCACCCCCTGGGAGGTGAGGGGAGCAGTGGGCAGCAGCAGTGGGTGCGCTCGGGAATTATTTTGGTGACTTAACCCCCTATTTCAACCCTTGATGTTGAGTGCAAAGCAGGGAGGTCATGGGTCCCATTTTTATAGTCTTTGGTATGACTCGGCCGGGGTTTGAACTCACAACCTGCCTATCTCAGGGCGGACACTCTAACCAGTCAGTGTGTGCAACATTACAGCAGTTTTGAACAATGCGCGACTCATCATACATCACATTAAGGCAGGGGTGTCAAACTCATTTTAGATCGGAGAAAAATCTACTCCCAAGTGGGCCGGACTGGCAAAATTACGGCACAATAACTTAAAAATAAAGACAACTTCAGATAGTTTTCTTTGTTTGAAAAGAGAACAAACACATTTTGAAAATGTATGAATTGTACTGTTGTTGTTTTTCTTACACTTACATGTTGCGGTTAATAGTATTCTAACTTTATTTGTCGTTATTTATACTTTCTGAATACGTTATGTGATAATGTTCATCAGTCAACTCATTGGTGTTAATTTTCAATCTATCAAGATGAAAAAAATAATATAAAAAAATCAAATTACAGTTATTTAAGTTGTTTGATTATTTTCCTGGCCTGATGTATTAACATCATCATTTTTACATATGTAGCATATTCTACAAAGATACAAATAATTGCCATTGCGACATCTAGTAGACACATTTAGAACAGCAGTTTCTTTCATTAGAAAATTTCGGCTCATTTTTATTATTAGCAAACTCATCCCACGGGGCGGATACAACCTATTTGGGCCTTACGTTTGACACCCCTGCATTAAGGCAAACAACAACGTGGAAGATTCTGTAAAGAATACAATTAATCAGGTCTTTAGCGTTATTATTATCTCTGCTAGCAGTAATTTGCACACTAATGTCTAATCCATCGCCTCCCTCTGATTGTGAAACACATTTGCAGGGAATTGAATACTTCAACACGTTACTGCCTACAGTACTTCTACACACTTTACTCTGGGCACCTTTTAAGTGAAATGTTGTGTTTTTTATATAATGCTTAACTTGTTTCCATTTGGCAGTAAATACTCACCAGTAGTACTATTTAGCAGTAAAACAGCAAACTCACACTGGACAGTAACTTTTTCTACCCTATGTGTTGGTACTCAGGGCCTGGTCTACTAAAGGTTTGTGTTTACTAAAACAGGTGCAAACTTGATTGCACACGCAAAGCTGATCAACTTAAACATGTTCAAAAGTGGATTGCGTCTCTTAAGTGAAAGGGATAAGGCGTATAATGCATTTAGCGTCTCTGTTTTATTTTATATGCAGAAAAAAAAATATCAAAATGCTCACTACTGGGAAGAGAAAATACAAAACCCAAAACCAGTGATTGATTGATTGATTGATTAAAACTTTTATTAGTAGATTGCACAGTACAGTACATATTCCGTACAAGTGACCACTAAATGGTAACACCCGAATAAGTTTTTGAACTTGTTAATCAATTCATGGTAATTTAAGTGAAGTTTCCATGTTGTATAAATCGTAAATAAAAAACAGAATACAATGATTTGCAAAATCCTTTTCAATCTATATTCAATTGATTGGACTGCAAAGACAAGATACTTGAGGTTCGAACTGGAAAACATTATTTTTTTGCAAATATTACCTTGTTTGGAATTTGATGCCTGCAACACGTTTAAAAAAAGATGGCACAAGTGGCAAAAAAGACTGAAAAAGTTGAGGAATGCTCATCAAACACTTATTTGAAACATCCCACAGGTGAACAGGCTAATTGGGAACACGTGGGTGCCAAAAAAGCAACTTCCATGAAATGCTCAGTCATTCACAAACAGGGATGTGGCGAGGGTCACCACTTTGTGAACAAATGTGTGAGCAATTTGTTTAAGAACAACATTTTTCAACCAGCTGTTGCAAGGAATTTAGGGATTTCACCATTTACGGTTTTTAATATCATCAAAAGGTTCAGAAAATCTGGAGAAATCACTGCAAGGCTGAAAACCAACATTAAATGCCCGTTACCTTCGGCCCCTCAAGCGGCACTGCATTACAAACTGACATCAATGTGTAAAGGATATCACCACATGAGCTCAGAAACACTTCAGAAAACCACAGTCTCTAACTGCAGTTTGTCGCTACATCTGTAAGTGCAAGTTAAAGCTCTACTATGCGAAGCAAAAGCCATGTATTAACAACGCCCAGAAACGCCTCCGGCTTCGCTGGGCACGAGCTCGTCTAAGATGGACTGATGCTAAGTGGAAAAGTGTTCTGTGGTCTGACGAGTCCACATTTGAAATTGGTTTGGGAAACTGTGGACGTTGTGTTCTCTGAGGAAAAGAACCATCCGGATTTTTATAGGCGCAAAGTGCAAAATCAGGCATCTGTGATGGTATGGGGGTGTATTAGTGCCCAAGGCATGGGTAATTTACACTTCTGTGAAAGCACCATTAATGCTGAAAGGTACATACAGGTTTTGGAGCAACATATATTATGTTATCATGGACGCCCCTGCTTATTTCAGCAAGACAATGCCAAGCCACGTGTTACAACAACGTGGCTTCATAGTAAAAGAGTGCGGGTACAAGACTGGCCTGCCTGTATAGTCCAGACCTGTCTCCCATTGAAAATGTGTGGCACAATATAAAGCCTAAAATACCATAAAGCAGACCCTGGACTGTTTGTTGAACAACTGAAGCTGTACATTAAGCAAGAATGGGAAATATTTCCATCTGAAAAGAGTAGATTTTTCTCCACGTGGCCCCTCGATCTAAAATGAGTTTGACACCCTTGAACCAATGATGAATAGTCCCAGGGCACTCGTTCTAACATGTTCCAGAATAAAAAAATATTTCAGCACTGGTGGGCTATCCTCTGCTGCCCTCTGCTGGTTAAACTACCAGACGCATTTCTCCAAGTGTGAGTCAGCTATATGCATGTCAATTCTTCATTTCCCTAATAGCACAGTCAATTACACTGATATATGCAAATTGATGATGTAAACTCATTACCCAGAGAGCAATCATGGCTTTGTGTTGTAATGATGTATAATGGACACCGTCTATTAGGCCAGGAATGATGTGTAATATTGCACCAGTGAATGTGACCTAAGAGCATCCTTCTTCATGCAGAGGTGGTATTGCTCAGCACTTCCAGGAAACCCAGGATTATGCATCTGCTCGTGATTGGTCCACGCCCATCACACCAGGAAGAGCATCAGCAGCAGCAATAGCAGCTGCAGCAGCGATTATCTCAGATGTTTTGTTGCTGTCACACACTTTCCCAGAATCCCTCACCAGCCCCCTTTTGTAAGTGTCCATATATGGAGCAATGCCCAGCCAATGGCGAGGCGAGCTCCAGGGTCTTCCTGCACATCAGCTGACATTTCCTGCCCTCGCGGTTTGCAGGAATATTTCAGAGAAGTGTAGCTTTGAGCAGGAGACGAAGCCTTTGCTGAGAAGTGGCTCATAAAGCATCAGAGGTGTTTACAAGGGTTCTCATCACGAGAGACAAAGTACTAGATTACTGCAATTACAAAGTATTCCTATAATAGCTTTATTATTATTGCCGGTGTTTCTAAAATTGTGGTGATCTCATCATAACTTCTTGAGTGAGTCAGTAATAAACAAGACACGTTAAGGTAAATAACACAAGTAGGTTTTTTTTATGTTTACAATCTAGACCATCAATCAATCAATCAATCAATGTTTACTTATATAGCCCAAAATCACTAGTGTCTCAAAGGGCTGCACAAACCACTACGACATCCTCGGTAGGCCCACATAAGGGCAAGGGAAACTCACACCCAGTGGGACATCGGTGACAATAATGACCCAGTGGGACGTCGGTGACAATGATGACTATGAGAACCTTGGAGAGGAGGAAAGCAATGGATGTCGAGCGGGTCTAACATGATACTGTGAAAGTTCAATCCATAATGGATCCAACACAGTCGCGAGAGTCCAGTCCAAAGCGGATCCAACACAGCAGCGAGAGTCCCGTTCACAGCGGAGCCAGCAGGAAACCATCCCAAGCGGAGGCGGATCAGCAGCGCAGAGATGTCCCCAGCCGATACACAGGCAAGCAGTACATGGCCACCGGATCGGACCGGACCCCCTCCACAAAGGAGAGTGGGACATAGAAGAAAAAGAAAAGAAACGGCAGATCAACTGGTCTAAAAAGGGAGTCTATTTAAAGGCTAGAGTATACAAATTAGTTTTAAGGTGAGACTTAAATGCTTCTACTGAGGTGGCATCTCGAACTGTTACCGGGAGGGCATTCCAGAGTACTGAAGCCCGAAATGAAAAAGCTCTATAGCCCGCAGACCAGTGGTTCTTAACCTGGGTTCGATTGAACCCAAGGGGTTCAGTGATTCGGCCTCTTATCGTGTAAATAAAAACTTCTCCCTATCACCGTATTGTGGATACCCCCTGTTATGATCCGCTTCCCGGATCATAGCATATTCTGGTTTTGTTCCGTTTTGACATTATGTTCTGCTGATGTTTACCTTAGTTCCTGGTGGCACTTCCTGTTTGTTCTGTTACTATAGTCACTCATTAGTGTCACCTGCCTCTTGTTTTTGACTCACACCTGTTTGTAATTACTGTCCTTATTTAAGCCTGCCTTTTCCGTGGACTCGTCCTCGCTTCCTAGTTTTGTTGCACCCAACAAGTGACGACACTGATTCCCAGTTCTGGTAAACCTCCTTTGTACTTGCTAGCTTCCGCGCTATGCTTTTGTTTTTTCTAGCTCCCATGCTAGTTCTGTTGGTTTTGCCTTTTGTGCCTTGTGCCAGTTTTTCTGTTCCTAGTCTGTTTTTAGTTTAAATAAATCTATATTTCTAATCTTACGCTGTGTCTGAGCCCAAACTGCATCATTGAGAGAACGCATCCGCATCACCATGCCCAGCAAACGTCACAACCCCCCAAACAATGTTCCCTCTAATTTTCCATCTGATTTGTAGGTTGTTTGATTCATCGATTGAAATTTTTGCCAGCAGATTGCAAAAGAAGATTTTACACAGTACAGTACATATTCCGTACAATTGACCACTAAATGGTAACACTTGAATACGTTTTCAACTTGTTTAAGTCGGGGTCCACGTTAATCAATTCATGGTAATGTGTGTAAGGTGTGTAATTTGTTGTGAGTTCATGCACTGTGTTAGTTTTGTTCGTTAAACAAGGTGATGTTCATGCATGGTTCATTTTGTGCACCAGAAAAAAAAAACATATGATTTTTTTCTTCCATCCATCAATTATCTATTGCCAATTCCCTTTTGGGGTCGCGGGAGCCTATCTCAGCTACAATCGGGCGGAAGGCGGCGTACACCCGGGACAAGTCACCACTTCATCGCAGGGCCAACACAGATAGACAGACAACATTCACACACTAGGCCAATTTTGTGTTGCCAATCAACCCATCCCCAGGTGCATGTCTTTGGAAGTGGGAAGAAGTCGGAGTACCCGGTGGGTACAGGCAGGCCTAGGGTGTGGTAAATGCGAGGGAACCCACGCATTCACGGGGAGGACATGCAAACTCCACACAGAAAGATCCCGAGCCTGGGATTGAACCCAGGACTGCAAGACCTTCGTATTGTGAGGCAGACGCACTAACCCCTCTGCTACCGTGAAGAATGTATTTATTTATTTTTCACTAATGAAGTGTTTGGTGACCGCGCAAATGAAGCTGGTGGGGTTCGGTACCTCCCACAAGGTTAAGAACCAATGATCTAGACCAGTGCCGCATGGAGAAAAATCTATTCCCAAGTGGTAAAATCACGGCACGATAACTTAAAAATAAAGACAACTTCAGATTGCTTTCTTTGTTTAAAAATAGAACAAGCACATTCTGAAAATGTACAAATCATAATGGTTGTTGGGTTCTTTTTTTTTTTTTTTACACTTACATGTTGCGATCATCCATCCATCCATTTTCTACCGCTTATTCCCTTTTGGGGTCGCGGGGGGCGCTGGCGCCTATCTCAGCTACAATCGGGCGGAAGGCGGGGTACACCCTGGACAAATCGCCACCTCATCGCAGGGCCAACACAGATAGACAGACAACATTCACACACACATACACACACTAGGGCCAATTTAGTGTTGCCAATCAACTTATCCCCAGGTGCATGTCTTTGGAGGTGGGAGGAAGCCGGAGTACCCGGAGGGAACCCACGCATTCACGGGGAGAACATGCAAACTCCACACAGAAAGATCCCGAGCCTGGATTTGAACCCAGGACTGCAGGACCTTCGTATTGTGAGGCAGACGCACTAACCCCTCTGCCACCGTGAAGCCCATGTTGCGATCAATAATATTCCATCTTTATTTGTCATTATTTATACTTTCTGAATGAATGATGTGACAATGTTCATCAGTCAACTCACTGGTGTTAATTTTCATTCTATCAAGATAAAAAAAGAATAATATCAAACTTAAATTACAGGATGCTATTTATGTAGTTTGCTCAATTTCCTCGACTGGTGCACTGGTGTTTTTTTGTTTTTGGACATCCATCCATCCATCCATTTTCTACCGCTAGTCCCTTTTGGGGTTGCAAGGGGGTCACTGGAACCTATCTCAGCTGCATTCGGGCGGAAGGTGGCGTACACCCTGGACAAGTCGCTACCTCATCGCAGGGCCTTGTGTTTTACATATGCAGCATAATCTACAAAGAATTGCTATTGTGACATTTAGTGGGCACATTTAGAACAGAGGTTTCTTTCGTTCAAACACATTTTGGCTCTTTTTTTATACTTTACAAACTCATCCCGCGGGCCGGATAAAACTGTTCACGGGCCTTATCCGGCCCGCGAGCCGTATGTTTGACAGTCCTGCTGTAGACCATGGTAAAAAACAGAGCTGGGCGAATATTTCGACTCAGGGACCACATTGAGAGAAAAAAATGTGTCTGGGGAGGGGTGCCAAAGTGTATGTGTAGATAATTATATGTACACATTTAGCTGTAAAAACCTGCTGTACAGTATGTGTGTTTAGGTCCCTTTTTTTCAGCAACACTAACACCAAAAGCCACAATGTCCGATTAAGTTCTAAAAACGTTATGACAGACCAGCTCAAAAAAACAGAATGTAATTTTACAGCATTTTGCCCTGGTCTGATATAAATATAGTGTGGCATCATAATATACACATATATAATGATGAGGTGGCGACTTGTCCAGAGTATGCCCCGCCTTCCGCCTGAATGCAGCTGAGATAGGCTCCAGTGACCCCCTCGCGAGCCTGAATGGAACAAGCAGTAGAACATGGATGGATGGATAATGCATTACACTCCTCAGGGCTAATAAAGGAAGCTTAGTAAATAATTAATGGGTTTAATTGCACCAATCCATTGCTAATGTAGGTTATATTTTGACATTCATGACATATTCAACTAAAGCCTACAACATTAAAGTCATGCAAACTGATGCAATTTAGTGTAATGTACTTTTTGCAAGTTTTGTCTGTGAACAATAACCCAACTCATCATTGAGCAAACAATCCTAAACTGAATTGACTAAATTATATCCATATGAATATGATATATGCACTAATTTCCTAAATGTTCATCAATCCTTGCAATTATCAATCCATCCATCCATTTTCTACCGCTTATTCCCTTTCGGGGTCGCGGGGGGCACTGGCGCCTATCTCAGCTACAATCGGGCGGAAGGCGGGGTACACCCTGGACAAGTCGCCACCTCATCGCAGGGCCAACACAGATAGACAGACAACATTCACACTCACATTCACACACTAGGGCCAATTTAGTGTTGCCAATCAACCTATCCCCAGGTGCATGTCTTTGGAAGTGGGAGGAAGCCGGAGTGCAGGACTGCAGGACCTTCGTATTGTGAGGCAGACGCACTAACCCCTCTGCCACCGTTCCTTGCAATTATTTGAAACAAAAACTACCACTTTACTAATGCAAGATTATTAATAGTAGTTACTACTAAAACCTATTTTGTAATACCCCTTCAACTACCACTACCAATCCAACTTCTGCTACTAATAATAATACAATAATAATACGACTATTTCTACCATCACCACTACTTGTACCTCTACTAGTAGTTCACCAACACTACAGCAGCACCTATACTACTACTACTACTACCACCAGATCAACTAATAGTACTTGCATCACAACTTTTACCCACTCTAGTAGTAGTAATACGGGTGCTACTACTTTTTTTACCACCATACCACTACTACTATTACAGCAGCACTATTACAAGTATTACTACTACTACTATTAGCCCCACCTCTACTACTCCTCAAATTATTACCGCCATCATCACTATTTTTAGTACATCTACTAGTAGTACCACTTCCACTACTACCATACCTACAGTATAACACATAATAAGTTAGTGTCACGTTATATATCACCAATACAGCCACCAAACTACTACAAGTCACTCAGCATTAAGGGTTGGAATTGGGGGTTAAATCACCAAAAATGATTCCCGGGCGCGGCACCGCTGCTGCCCACTGCTCCCCTCACCTCCCAGGGGTTGATCAAGCTTGCTGCGGGGTCGTTCTCCCAGGAAAAGCAAACGGACTACTTGGGACATGGCGTGCGGGTATAAACATGATTTAATCTTTGACTCAGAATAGGTGAAAACAAAAGGCGCATAAGGCGAAAGCACATGTTGACGAAGGAAACAAAACTAACACTAAGACTAAACTTTGGACATGAAACAAAAAACTCTTACTACGGCTTGACAAGAGCAGCATGGACTTTGGCATGAAAAACTAGCATGGACAGAGCATGAATAGAACACAATGCCTCTGATTAATGCTCGGGTAGCAGGTGAGCGGCCGAATACTAATCAGAGACAGGTTAACGTAATTTGCAAACATGGCAACAAAACAAGGGAGTGCAAAAAAACAAAACAAGAACTTAAAGAGACTAAAGGTAAACAGAACACAGCCAAACAAGACATGATCAAAAGACATGACACATACTACCCAAACTAATATTACCATTGCCACCACTACTATAATTATTAAGAAAAAGGATGTTTTGATACAATTACTACTAACAATTCTGAGTTGATGAACCAAAATTAAATCAATAATACTCCCTTTTTTTATTTTTACATAAAACAATGAATGCATCAAAAAGAATTGAATATGTTGGACTCAGGTCCAGCCATATGATGTCATCACTTTGCAGCTATGATCTCATCACTTTGCAGGAATATATATATATATATATATATATATATACACATATAAATATATTCCTGCAAAGTGATGACATATCCAAACCTATGATGTCATCACTTTGCAGCTATGATGTCAACACTTTGCAGGAAAATAAATATATATCATACATTTTCAGAATGTGCTTGTTTTCAGCATGTGTTTAACATTACTTTGCCCTATGATTTCATCACATTGCAGGTATATTATATGTATATATATACATATATATATATATATATATATATATATACACATACACACATATATATATATATATATATATATGTGTGTATGTATAAATAATATATAAATATATACAAATATATTCCTGCAAAGTGACGACATCATAGCTGCAACGTGATGACATCATAGCTGCACAGTGATGACATCATAGGGCTGGATATATGCATGCACACACACACACACACACACACACACACACACACACACACACACACACACACACACACACACACACACACACACAATTATGCAAACCTCCTGTTAATGCTAATGTAATATATTTCTCAATAGGCACACTAACTGCAAATCATTTTGTCTTTAATTTTATATAATCCGTTTTTAACAGAAATGTTACATTGCTGCCATCTAGTGGAAAAAACACAGTAGTGACAGTTTAAAATGTGACAGTTTCCACTACTACCATACCTACAGTATACTACATCAATCAATCAATCAATGTTTACTTATATAGCCCTAAATCACTAGTGTCTCAAAGGGCTGCACAAACCACCACGACATCCTCGGTAGGCCCACATAAGGGCAAGGAAAACTCACACCCAGTGGGACATCGGTGACAATAATGACCCAGTGGGACGTCGGTGACAATAATGACTATGAGAACCTTAGAGAGGAGGAAAGCAATGGATGTCGAGCGGGTCTAACATGATACTGTGAAAGTTCAATCCACAATGGATCCAACACAGTCGCGAGAGTCCAGTCCAAAGCGGATCCAACACAGCAGCGAGAGTCCCATTCACAGCGCAGCCAGCAGGAAACCATCCCAAGCGGAGGTGGATCAGCAGCGCAGAGATGTCCCCAGCCAATACACAGGCAAGCAGTACATGGCCACCGGATCGGACCGGACCCCCTCCACAGGGGAGAGTGGGACATAGAAGAAAAAGAAAAGAAACAGCAGATCAACTGGTCTAAAAAGGGAGTCTATTTAAAGGCTAGAGTATACAAATGAGTTTTAAGGTGAGACTTAAATGCTTCTACTGAGGTGGCATCTCGAACTGTTACCGGGAGGGCATTCCAGAGTACTGGAGCCCGAACGGAAAACGCTCTATAGCCCGCAGACTTTTTTTGGGCTTTGGGAATCACTAACAAGCCGGAGTCCTTTGAACGCAGATTTCTTGCCGGGACATATGGTACAATACAATCGGCAAGATAGGATGGAGCTAGACCGTGTAGTATTTTATACGTAAGTAGTAAAACCTTAAAGTCACATCTTAAGTGCACAGGAAGCCAGTGCAGGTGAGCCAGTACAGGCGTAATGTGATCAAACTTTCTTGTTCTTGTCAAAAGTCTAGCAGCCGCATTTTGTACCAACTGTAATCTTTTAATGCTAGACATGGGGAGACCCGAAAATAATACGTTACAGTAGTCGAGGCGAGACGTAACAAACGCATGGATAATGATCTCAGCGTCTTTAGTGGACAGAATGGAGCGAATTTTAGCGATATTACGGAGATGAAAGAAGGCCGTTTTGGTAACGCTTTTAATGTGTGCCTCAAAGGAGAGAGTTGGGTCGAAGATAATACCCAGATTCTTTACCGTGTCGCCTTGTTTAATTGTTTGGTTGTCAAATGTTAGAGTTGTATTATTAAATAGAGTTCGGTGTCTAGCAGGACCGATAATCAGCATTTCCGTTTTTTTGGCATTAAGTTGCAAAAAGTTAGCGGACATCCATTGTTTAATTTCATTAAGACACGCCTCCAGCTGACTACAATCCGGCGTGTTGGTCAGCTTTAGGGGCATGTAGAGTTGGGTGTCATCAGCATAACAGTGAAAGCTAACACCGTATTTGCGTATAATGTCACTTAGCGGCAGCATGTAGATGCTGAAGAGTGCAGGGCCAAGGACCGAACCCTGGGGATCTCCACACGTTACCTTAACGTAGTCCGAGGTCACATTGTTATGGGAGACACACTGCATCCTATCAGTAAGATAAGAGTTAAACCAAGACAGGGCTAAGTCTGACATACCAATTCGTGTTTTGATACGTTCTAATAAAATATTATGATCGACGGTATTGAAAGCAGCGCTAAGATCGAGGAGCAGCAACATAGATGACGCATCAGAATCCATCGTTAGCAATAGATCATTAGTCATTTTTGCGAGGGCTGTCTCCGTGGAGTGATTTGCTCTGAAACCGGATTGAAAGGTTTCACATAGATTGTTAGACGCTAAGTGTTCATTTAACTGCTCCGCAACAATTTTTTCAAGGATTTTTGAAATAAAGGGAAGGTGAGACACCGGTCGGTAGTTTACCATGAGGTCAGGATCGAGGTTAGGTCTTTTAAGAAGAGGATGAATAACCGCTTTTTTGAATGCTAGGGGAACAGTGCCCGAGGAGAGTGATAAGTTTATAATATTTAGCACTGATGGACCTAATAATACAAAGAGCTCCTTGATCAGTTTCCCAGGAAGAGGGTCAAGTAAGCATGTTGTCTGTTTTATTCCATTTACACGTTGTAACAATTCCTCTAATGTTATTTCCTCAAAACGAGAGAAACTATTTTGGAGGGCAGTATCCGCCGTATATACCATCGTATCAGTCTTAATAGAACCCCGTTGTAGCTGGGACGCATTGTCTTTAATCTCCTTTCTAATGACTTCAATTTTCTTACTAAAGAATTGCATAAAGTCATCAGCTGAGTGGGTTGAGCTACTGGAAGGGGTCCCTTGTTGGGTTAGCGATGCTACCGTACTACATAATATATCCATCCATCCATTTCCTACCGCTTATTCCCTTTGGGGTCGCGGTGGGCGCTGGTGCCTATCTCAGCTACAATCGGGCGGAAGGCGGCGTACACCCTGGACAAGTCGCCACCTCATCGCAGACTACATACTATTTTGATGCCAAAATATACATAACCAATACTGCTACCAAACTACTGCAACTGCGAATACTATTACCACTACTGTTAGTAGTACAACTACTAGTAGTGCGAATACAAATAATAGCGTAACCCTATTATTACTACTTTTACTACCCAATATCACCACCATCACTTCTACTACAGCGCTATCACTTCACTACCTCTCCTACTACTGGTACTACATCTACTATTACCAACTACTATTACTACATCTACTATTACCAACACTTCTATTACTATTGGCACCACTACTACCGCTACTACTACTACTACTACTACTACTAGTACAGTGCTCCTCATCCTACTACTTGTACCACCACCACTACTACTACTACCATCAGCACTGCTACCACTACTGCTATTGCTGCCATCAACAACATTGCTACTGCTTTTCCCACTACATAACTTTTACTACTACTACTAGAGAGCTACTGATACTACAACCGATTGTATTACTAATAATACCAGCACTTATGCAACTATAACCACTACTATACATTTAACCACGACAATTACTACAAATACCACCATAATCATAATCAACACCATACCACCCAAACTAATTTTACCATTGCCAGAACTACCACTTCTGCTCTACTACAGTACTACTAATAGAGGAGTAAACAAAAATGAAATCAAGAATGCTCCTTATTTTGAAATGAAACAATGGCATCACCAAGAACAGGATATTTTGGATTTAGGTCCAGCCGAGATGATGTCATTACTTTGCAGCTATGATGTCATCACTTTGCAGAAATATATAATATATATATATATATATATATATATATATATATATATATATATATATAAATAAATAAATAAATGGGTTTTACTTGTATATATATATATATATATATATATATATATATATATATATATATATATATATATATATATATATATATATATATAACCTCGGAGGTGTTTATACATATATATATATATATATATATATATATATATATACATATATATAACCTCGGAGGTGTTTATATATATATATATATATATATATATATATATATATATATATAAACACCTCCGAGGTAACACATGAGCCAATCACCACACCCTACGCCTGCCTGTACCCACCCACTCTGTGCCCTATATAAACCATTGTATGTGAATGCTTCCATTAAAATCTCCTGATGATGGAGGGAACCCCTCATGAAACAGTTTTGTAGAGATGAAGTAGTCTTGTGATTTTTCCCACACCTACATATTGCGCTCTACCACGGTATTGAGCACTATTCTCTGGATAATCCAATCAAGACATATATATATATATATATATATATATATATATATATATATTTATACAGTATATATATATAAAGTTTACATATATATAAATATATATATATATATATATATATATATATATATATATATATATATATATATATATATATAATATATATTCTATATATATTCAATTTAATGACATTTTCCTGTGTTGTCCTAATGCAGTGGTTCTCACCTGGAGGTACTTGAAGGTATGCCAAGGGATACCTGAGATTTTTTTTTTTTAATATTCTCAAAATAGCAACAATTCAAATATATTTATTGAATAATACTTCAACAAAATATGAATGTAAGTTCATAAACTGTGTAAAGAAAAATACAACAATGCAATATTCAGTGTTGACAGCTTGATTGTTTGTGAACATGTTCCATAAATATTGATGTTAACTATTTCTTTTTTTGTGAAGAAATGTTTACAATCAAGTTCATGATTCCCAATGGATCTCTATTACAACCCCCAAAGAGGGCACTTTAAGTTGATGATTACTTCTATGTGTAGAAATCTTTATTCATAATTGAATGACTTGTTTATTTTTCAACAAGTTTTTAGTTATTTTTGTATCTTTGTTTCCAAGTAGATCAAGAAAAAACACTACAAATGAGCAACATTTTGCACTGTTATACAATTTAATGAATCAGAAACTGATGACATAGTGCTGTATTTTACTTCTTTATCCATTTTTTTCAACCAAAATTGCTTTGCTCTGATTAGGGGGTACTTGAATTAAAAACATGTTCACAGGGGGTAACATCACTGTAAAAAGGTTGAGAACCACTGTCCTAATGTGTATATATATACATGTATATATATATATATATATATATATATATATATATATATATATATATATATATATATATATATATATATATATATATATATATATATATATATATATATATATATATATATATATACAGTATATATATATATATATATATACACACACAATTATGCAAACCACCTGTTAATGCTAATGTAATAGATTTCTCAATGGGCACACTTTTACTGCAAATCATATAGTCTTTAATCTTATATAATCTGATTTTAACAGAAAGCGTTACAACGCTGTCATCTAGTGGCAAAAATCAGTAGTGACAGTTTGAAAATATCCTCTAAAGGGTGTGGGTTGAAATGTATCTGTTTCTGTGACAGTAAATTTATTTGATAAAATGGCAGTCAGCTGTAAAGCATCTCAGAGGAGGTGGGGATTAGGGAGGAGGGCACTTGCCTGCTAAAGCAAGGTAGGAAATTCATTTGGGGGAGTTGCACACTTGACAAAACAGTTTGCCTTCCAAAATAATCCTGCATGGACTCGGAAATGATAAATAACATAAGAGCGAGAACATATGTGCTGGCCAGCAGACATGTACACTAAATGTTCCGTGTGGTGTAGCTGTTGGCCCGGCCTCCGCTTCTCACAACTAATCAATTTGCTTGTCGTCAAACCTCTGGTCAGTCATTCTCCACCTTTACGCGAAGAACAAAATAATTAAACATGTGACGTCTCCTTTTTTTGTGCACTCTATTTTTATTTGACTTGAAACAACAGGTGTGCAGCTGCAGAAGCTGCTGGTTTCATTGGGCCGTGAGTGGCCTGTTAGCAGCACATCAATAACACACACTCTCCCGGGAAAGTGTAATAGTACATGCTTCCTCTCCCCTTACACAACCTGAACCAGACCACCCAGGACTCAGCACAGGTACCCAACGAGGCGACATGCAAATTTTCTCCTTCATTCGTAGCCTGAGGCGTTGCCTATTTTTCATGGTTGTGTGCTCATCCTGCATGTATTAAAGCAGAGTTTCTCAATTATTTTCTGTCATAACCTTGGGCACACAATTTTATCTGGGACCTCTCCTGCATTAATTTACAGTGGTACCTACACTTACGAGTGGCTCAGTGGCCTTTTGGTTAGAGTGTCCGCCCTGAGATCGGTAGGTCGTGAGTTCAAACCCCGGCCAAGCCATACCAAAGACTATAAAAATGGGACCCATTACGTCCCTGCTTGGCACTCAGCATCAAGGGTTGGAATTAGGGGTTAAATGACCAAAATGATTCCTGGGCATGGCCAGTGCTGCTGCTCACTGCTCCCCTCACCTCCCAGGATGTGAACAAGGAGATGGGTCAAATGCAGAGGACACATTTCACTACACCTAGTGTGTGTGTGGCAATCATTGGTACTTTAACTTTAACTTTAAAATAATTTCACAGCATTTGTCTGTTTTATATGAACATTCAACTTTAATGTGTCATGATAATGTTTTTTTTATTTTCTGTTAGTTTTAAAACTCCATTAGTTCCTGTTTTCCACCCTTGTTTTTTTTAGCTTCCTCTGGTGTTCGTGAGACACACCTGCTCTAACAGACCATGATTTAAGCCTGTCTTTGCCAGTCAGTCGACCTGGCGTCATTAGTAGTTTCATGCTTCCATCCATCCATCCATTTTCTACCGCTTGTCCCTTACGGGGTCGCGGGGGGCGCTGGCGCCTATCTCAGCTTCAATCGGGCGGAAGGCGGGGTACACCCTGGACAAGTCGCCACCGTTTCATGCTTGTTTCATGCAATACCATAGTTCATGTTGCTCGTTTTCATGACCGATTCCATGGTTCATGCTATGTGTTTCTTGCCACAGTTTAGTGAGATTTTCATGTCCATGGTTTCACGTTTCATGTCTTAAGTTTTTTGCCTTAGCTTCCGCGTGCGATAGGCACGCTTGCCTGCGGGTTGTTTTCTGCGTTGTACTTCCTTGAGTGTTAGTTGAATCATTAAATCTGTTCCTACCAGTAAGCCTTGTCCGGAAGAATCCGATTGCATCTTGGGAGAACAAATCTCGCAGTAAGCTGCAAAAATTCTGTTATGACACAAAATCTCCACAACAACAAAAACATTTGATGATTCTGCTCAACTTTAGTGGCTGAACGTGAGCCGTTTTTGCACAGCAAATTTGGCCTTCAAAATTTATATTGCTACTCTGAGCTATTGGTCAGTGTTAAAGGAGAACTACAGTTTTTTGGAATTTTGCCGATAATTATGAAGTGCCATCTCCGTGCCATCATTCTAAGTTTACTTATATAGCCCTTAATCACAAGTGTCTCAAAGGGCTGCACAAGCCACAACGACATCCTCGGCTCAGATCCCACATCAGAGCAAGAAAAAAACTCAACCCAATGGAAACAACGAGGAACCTTGAAAGTGACCGGTGCAATGGATGCCGAGTGGATGCGGTTAATAATGTGAGAGTCCAATCCATAGTGGGGCCAGCAGGGGATCCTCTTGCATGTAGACACCTTGAGGCACCGAGACGTCACCGAGTGATGCATAAAGAGTGGTCCATCCCGGGTCCCGGCTTGGAACAGCTAGCGTGTCATCCTTGGAGGCTGATCCGTGGTCCACTGATAACCTCTCCACACGGGAGAGGGGGACAGAGCAGAAAAAAGAGAGACAGCAGATCAACTGGTCTAAAAAGGAGGTCTATTTTAAGGCTAGAGTATGAGGAATGAGTTTTAAGATGGGACTTAAATGTTTCGCTAACTGTTACTGGTAGGGCATTCAAGAGTACTGGAACCCGAGTAGAAAACACCCTAAAGCCCGCAGACTTTTTTTGGACCATGAGATTCACTAATAAGCCGGAGTTCTTTCAAAGCAGATTTCTGGCCGGGACATATGGTACACTACAATCAGCAAGATAAGATGGAGCTACACGGTTTAGTATTTTATACTTGTGTAGTGAAACCTTAAAGTCACATCTTAAGTGCACAGGAAGGCTGTAAGTATGTATGTAATGTAGTCCCAGGCACATTCATAATAACGCTTTCCTTCAACTACAACTTGGACTACTGCACACTGCAGATTTGACGAGAGCTAATAAACATAATAACTCATCATTTACTGTACTGTGTCTGCTGTCATTAACATGCCGACTGATAGGCTCATGGTATATTCCTGTATAATGAAAAATGACTTACAATCTTCGCAAAGAAAAAATGGTGGTGCAACCAAGCGTCTGTCGCCATTTCCGCGTCTATATTGGATGCCAAAGTTTACCAACTTCTACTATCAAGGTGAGTGTAATTATTTATAAACTAGAACTAACTTTCACGAGCTCTGAAGCGAGAAAGCAGCTCACCTGCTGATGATGTCAATATAGCAGCACAAGCTACTTAGCTCTCTGTGATCACGGCACCGCTAAATATATATATATATTTTTTTGCGTTAGCGCATATAATAACAATATCACTAATACTCTGTTAATATTCAAGTCACATCATGTAAATGAAGTAATGATGGCAATGTGTGGATATTTTTGGGAGGGCTTTTTGGGTGAAATAGAAGACTTCTCGTTGACTCCAGTAAAAGAGGACTTTTATTTACATTTATTTATGAGTTAGAATGCATTAATAATACATCAGTTTTCTTGTCTGTGAATAATAGGCAAAATGAAAATAAAGTGCAGTTCCCCTTTAAGTTGGAACTTGTACTTTGTTTTTATTGCAGCAAAGAGTAAACCAAAAAACATCACTCAGCAGGTTATAGTCCCTTGTTTTCCATGTGCCTGACGACTCCTCATTGTTTCTTTTCAACCCTGTCACAATTTTTTTGATCCCTCCGCCTACATTATCTCTGTACACATGTGTTCCTGTTTACTTACTACTTCTACTGGGTAGAAGAAGGAGCCTGTTGATTATATCAAAGACATGTATAAAGCGAGTACAGCCAGCTGGGTTTCAGAGTTCCCCTACAAACGGCGCCCTGTAGTCTTAAAGGGACTTTTGACCAATCATTTAGGAGACGGTCTGGCCAAGTTCTCTCTGATTGGTCAAAAAATACCCATGTGGCTACAGTGCGTCATGTTGGGGACCAACTGTTAAAATCCTTTGCCCGGATGATAACAGTACCCCTCTCCTGGCCCTCCTGTGACTCTTGAACTTGTTTTTGTTTTTTTGTGGGGACATCTGGAATCTATTCCTTAGGAGGGGGGTACTGTTATGATCCGTTGCCCGGATCATAACACCAACGCTGAAACCTAGTTAGCCTTACTCTCTTTATACACGGCTCTGGACTAGATTGACCACCTCGCTGTAGGATTGTGTATCATTCTAACATGAAAACTAGACACAAATAGCTTCAAACGCTGTTATTTTTTATAACATTGTAAAATGTTTCCCTCTGATCCAGAATAGAAAAAAAATCCTTGCTCTAAAATATTATAGGATTACATTTTAAAAGTCCTATGGACCTGATTTACTAAAGATTTGGGTGTAATAAAACAAGTGCAAACTTGATAGCACATGCAAAAGCTGATCAACTAAGCCTGAGTGCAGGAGAATTGTGTCTATTAAGTGAGCAGAATAAGGAGCGCAATCCATTTAGCGCAGGGATATTCAACTGAACTGCTTTCGGGCCACATTTCCAGAAAGCTAAGGACCGGGGCGATTGATTAATTTTGCTCAATTTCTTATTGACATATTTCTTGCCACTTTATGTTGTATGTGTTTTATGAGATTTTCAGTTCATTTTCTCACTTAATATTAGAAAATGGATGGATGGATAGATATTTCACCCAAAATGTGTTATTTTTTTTAGACTTTCAATGCCCGTCTTATTAGTATTTGACGTTCTCTTATACTGCTTTTTCACCTGTTTTTGTTAAGTACATAACTCCACATATAATAGTTTTGATGCCTTCAGCAACAATCTACAATGTAAAGAGTCATGAAAAGAAAGAAAACACATTAAATGAAGAGAAGGTATGTTCAAACGTTAGGTCTGTACTGTATTTCATAAAAGGTTTGGCCTAAATTAAGCATTTATATATATATATATATATATATATATATATATATATATATATATATATATATATATATATATATATATTAGGGCTGCGAATCTTTGGGTGTCCCACAATTTGATTCAATATCGATTCTTGGGGTCACGATTCGATAATATATCGATATTTTTCTGATTCAAAACGATTCTGTATTCATTCAATACATAGGTCTGCTGACATGCAAGCAGAGTAGTAGATTTTTTTTTTTAAACTTTTATAATTGTTAAGGACAATGTTCTATTGCAATAATGTAAATTAGTTTGAACTATTAAACGAACCAAAAATATGACTTATTTTATCTTTGTGAAAACATTGGACACAGTGTGTTGTCAAGCTTATGAGA